>NW_027288085.1:0-205414 GCF_047511675.1 Marmota flaviventris | reverse complement strand
TGTTCACAATTGTAGCATTTTTTTGGCCTGGCATCTAAAGCCTGTTGTACTGCAGCTGCCAAGACATGCCCTTGTTCATTATTGTCTCTACATAATTTAATATATGTGTTTAAATCTTCATGTCTCCATGGTCAAATGACCTCTCTGCAGCAATGATTTGCTTGGTCATAAGCCAGTTGTTTTATTAATGGCATTGCCTGTTCTGTATCCCCAAAAATTCTGGAAGCTGTTTGAAGAAGCCTATCTACAAATTCAGCGTAAGGTTCATTAGTTCTCTGTATTACCTTAGATAGCTGACCTTGTAAATCTCCATGTCCTTGTAAAGTCTTCCATGCCCTAACTCCGTCTGCAGCAATTTGTGCATATATGGCAGGATCATATTCAATTTGTTGCCATTGACGCTCATAAGGTCCTTTTCCTAACAACATATCTAGATTTCTTTGAGGGTAACCGGATGCTGCATTTCACCTAGCTGTCTCCGTGCAAAATTCCTCATTGGCAACCTTCCATAACAAATATTGTCCTCCATTTAGCACAGATTTACACATGCTAGCCCAATCTGCTGGCCTCATGTCCAAGTTAGTAATGGACTCGACCATGCTTACCGTGAAGGGTGCTTGGGGACCATAGGTTGTTACAGCCTCCTTTAACTGCTTCACTGTTTTAAAATCTAAAGCATGATGAATTCACTGCCCTCCTACCTGTTCAAGTACAGGGCATGCTAATATTTGAGGTCCTGTCTCAGGACCCCATTTATCAACTACGGGGTTTGAGGGCCACTCAGCTGTCTCCATAGGTGGGGCTGTTGGTTGAATTACGCCCTTTGGTGATAAAACGGAGTTAGTAAAAGCCTCCTGTTGTGGCCTTTTTCCTAATAACCCCTTTTTCTTTAAATATTCTTCCCCTGTCTGACTAGCTCGAGAGACCTTCTCTTTTGCTTGATCTAAAATATCTTTCTCCATGTTCTGAATCTCTAACAATTTACTTAACACCTTTTCCACTTGTTTTTTACTAATTTCTAATCCACTATAAAGATAATGCAACCCAATAAGATAACACAAAACAAAACTGAAACTGAATGAAACGAAAACAGAATAAAAAATCGTTGTATCAATTTTCTCTTCCTCAGGGCCGACAAACTTCAAACCTTTAGCCAACCATTTTTCCCAGTTTGCCTGAGAAATTTCTAGGGATAGGCAGCTTGAAACAAAAACAAAATAAATCAAAACAAGAACACATTGTTTTTTGAAATGGTCACCCATTCTCTCGCCTTCCCTCAGAAGCAAGCAATTTCACTTACCTCCAAGATGCAGACGTTCCATGTACAGGCCACCAAATGCCGCAGTCTGGCTGGGCACAAAATCACGAGCCACCACACACCTTGTAGATTCAAACAGTAACTCTTTATTCTTGAACTGTCACTGGCACTTTACACACACGTTCTGGGCCAATCCATGTTCTGGGCAAAATCCCAATACTCTCTGAATCCCACGATAACTCAACAGGAACTCAAGGAGCGGGCATGCCTGAGGCAGCAGGATATGCCCTATTCCCAGCAGGGTAACACTAGACATAGCCCCAACCCTAATCCTACAACTAGACCTAATCACAATCCTAGATCCTACATTACCCATAGCCTTAAATCTATGCCTTAACCTAACACAAAACCTAGAGCGAATTTTAGGCCTAAATCTAACCCTAAGCATAACACAAACCTAACCCTAGCCCTAACCCTAACCCTGAACCTAACCCCAGACTTAGTCTTAAACCTTACTCAAAGCCTAACCCTTACCATAAATATAAACTTAAACCTATACCTTACTCTAAACCCTAACCCTAGCACTAACCCTAAACTTGAACTTATCCCTAAACCTAGCTCTAAACTTACAACTTACCTAACCTACACCTAACTGTATTGATAACCCTAGCCTTAATCCTAACCATAACCCTAATCATAACCAGAAAACTAACAATAGACCAAACCCTAAAATTAACACTCGTCATAGCCGTAACCCTAGCTCAAAACCTAACCAGTACCATAAACCTAAACATAACCCTAGTCTTAACATTAACCCTAAAAATAAATCTAACCCTAAACCTAAACCTAAAGCTACATCTAACCATATCGATTAACCTCCCCTTATCCTAACCCTAACAATAAGCCTAGCCTTAACCTTAACCCTAACCCTAAACCTACCATAATCCTGTCCCTATACCTTAGGTTGAACCTAATCCTCGACCTAGCCCTAGCACTAACACTAGCTCAAAACCTAGCCATTATACTAAACATAACCCTAGCCCAAAACCTAATCTCAATCCTAGCCCTAATCCTAACTGTAACCATAGCCCAATTCCTAGTTCTAACTCTATCCATTATCCTAACCATAACCCTAAACCTAATGTTAAACCTAAACCTAACCTAAACCGTAACCCTAACTCTATCCCTAGCCCTGATTCTAATCTGAAGCCTCAGTCTAGTCCTAACATCTACTCCATCCCTGACCCATACCCTTAACGTAAATGTATGAAAATGACAAGCTTAACCCTAAGCTTAACCCTAACCCTAACCCTAGCCCTAATCCTAAACTTAAACCTAGAATTAACTTTAGCTCTAACCCCACCCATTACCCTAACCAAAACCATAAATGTCATGATAACATTAGCCCTAACCCTAAACCTACTCTAACCCTAACTGTAAACCTAATCCTAGACCTAACCATAAACCTAACCCTTGCCGTAGTCCTAACCCTAGCTCAAACTATAACAATTGTGCGAAACTTAACACTAACCCTAGTCCTAAACCTAAACCTAACCCTAACATGACATCTAAACCTGTCCATTACATTAACCCTAATGATAATTCTAATCCTAACCCTACACCTAATCCTAATCCTAACCCTATCCTTAGCACTAACCCTAGCTCAAACCCTAACCCATACCCTAAACCTAATCCTAACCCTAACTCTAGCCCTAATCCTAAACATAACCCTAGCCCTAACACTAGCTCTAACCCTATCCATTGCCCTAATGATAACCATAAACATAATGCTAACCCTAGGCCTAACCCTAACCCTATCCCTTACCGTAAATCTAACCTGAGCCCTAAACCTAACCTGAAGCCTAAACCTAACCTTATCCATTACCCTAACCCTAACTCAATCCTAATGCTAATGTGAGCCATAACCCTAAACCTCAACCTAATCCAAACCCAAAAGCTGACTCTGACTATTATAATACCCCTAGTTCTCAACTTGAACCTCACCCTAAACCTAACTCTGACACTAGACCTAGCCATAAAACTTACCCCAAAACTATCCTTAACCATAACCCTAGACCTGATATTAGTCCTAGCCCTAATTCTCGCCATAACCCTAACACAAACGTTAGCCGTCATCCTAGACATAAACCTAGTCTTGATCCTAACTTGAACCCTAACTCTAGCCCTATCCCTAATTTTATCCCTCTCCCTATTTCTGAAACTTGCTATAACCCCATCCCTTCCCCCAAATCTAACCCTATCTCTAACTCTAGACTTAGCCCTTACACTAATCTTAGACCTGATCCTAGCCCTAATTTAACCCTAACCCTACCACTAGCACTAAGACTAACTCTGACTCTCACCCTAGCCCTATTCCTAGATCTAACCCTATCCCTTACCATAACCCTAACACTTGCCCTAACCTTAGTCCTAACACTAGCCCTAGCCCTAACCCTAGAACTAACCATAACTCTAAGTCCAACACTAACCCTAAGCCTAAACCTCACACTAACACTAGCCCTAACACTAACACTAATCCTAAAACTAGCCCTAATCTAGTTCAAGACCTAAAACAAAACCGAGCCATAGCCCTAACCCTAACCCTTAACCTGAACAAAACCCTAACCCTACACCTTGCCGCAGTCTGGCTGGGCACAAATCACAAGCCACTGAAGCAGGAACAAACTTTATTTTTGAACTCCACCAAAACACTTCACACACGCTCCCAGGCACTCCTCCTGAAGGCCACACGGCTAGTCCAGGAACCACCAGCCAGAAATATCCTCCTGAAAATCCCTCCTCCTGCACTTCCCCAACCAATGGGAACTCTCCAGGAATCCCTGGAAATCCCCATGAGAACTCCAAAGTAGCATGAGAACTGCAAAGTAGCCACGGAGGCGGATAGTAATGCCTCACCTGTCAATCAATACTATTGGCAAAATGCCAGGGGCCATTCCGACTCAGCTGTGGCTCTCAGCAACACCTAGCCCTAACCTTAGCCCTAATTTTAGTCCTAACCTAAGCCTAAAACTAACCTTGAGCCTGACTCTGACATTATACTAACCTTAGCTCTACCATCACCCTAAAAGTATACCTAACCCTAAAACTAGGACTAGCCCTAACTATAACCCTAATAGTAGCCCTCATCATAACTCTAGTTCTTACATTAGCCATAGCCTTAATCATAGCCCTAACCTAACCCAAAACCTAGCACTAAACTGAGCCCTATATCTCGTTATAACCGTAAACCTAACATTAGCCCTAACCATTACCCTAAATCAAACACTAACCCTAAAACTGGCCCTAAACCTAAACCTAACCCTAGACTTAATCCTAACCATAATGCTAGCCCTAACTCTAGCTCTAACCCTATCCATTACTCTAAACATAACCTGAACCCTAATGCTAACTCTAGCACTAAACTTAACCCTAATTCTAAACCTAGACCTGACACGACCCTAACCATTACCCTAGCCCTAAACATAGCTCAAACTCTAATACTTACCCTAAACCTAACCCTAACACTAACCCTAGGCCTAACCCTAACCCTAACCCTAGCCCTAATCCTAACCATAACCCTAGCCCTAAACCTATCGATTATTCTAAACATAAGCCTAACCCAAACATAGCTCTAAACATAGATCTAAACCCACCCATTACTCTAACCCTAACTATAAACGTCATGATAACATTAGCCCTAACCCTAAACCTACTCTAACCTTAACTCTAATCTTAACCCTAGTCCTAACCCTAAACGTACTCTAACCCTAATTGTAAACCTAACCCTAGACCTAAGCGTAAACCTAACCCTTGCTGTAGTCCTAATCCTAGCTCAAAACCTAACACTTACACTATACCTAAAACTAACCCTAATCCTAGACCTAAATCTAACCCTATCCATTTAGGCCTAACCATAAATCTATCACTAACACTAACCTTATCCTTACCTAAACCTAACCTGAACACTAAACCTATCCCTATCCATTACTCTAACCCTAACCCTAACCCTAACCCTAATGCTAATTCGAGCTCTAAAACTAAACAAAACCTAAACCAAACTCTGAACAAGACACTGATTCTAATAACACACCTAGCTCTAAACCTGACCCTTACCCTAAAAATAAGCCTTACACTAGACCTAGCCATAAAACTAACCCTAACAGTATCCCTAACCGTAACTCTAGACCTGACATTTCACTCTACCTAATTCTTGCCTTAAACCTAACATAAACCTGAGCCCTAATCCTATCCCTAAAACTAGCCTTAATCCTAACCTGAACCCTATCCCTAGCCCAAACCCTAATTTCAACCCTCGCCCTAGTTCTGAACCTACGTATAACCACATCCCTTCCCCTAACCATAACTAACCCTAATACTGACACTAACACTAACACTAGCCCTAACACTAGGCCTAATCTTAACATTAACCATAGCTCTAATCCTAGCCCTAATTTATTACTAACTGTAACTCTAACTTTAAGCCTAGCCCTAAGACTAACCCTAACTCTATCCCTAGACATATTTCTAGTACCAACCTTATCTATTGCTGACCCTAACACTAGCCCTAACCTTAGTCCTAACCCTAGCCCTAGTCCTAAATCTAGAACTAACCCTAACTCTAAATCTAACCCTAAATCTAAACCTAAACCTCACCCTAACACTAGCCCTAACATTAATTCTAATTTTGAAACTAGCCCTAACCCTACCCATAGCCCACAGACAAAACTGAGCTATAGCCCTAATCCTAACCCTTAACCTAAACCAAATCCTAACGCTACACTTAGTAATAACCATATCCCTACAACTAATACTGACCCTGATTCTGACCCTAAAAATACCTCTAAACATCACCCTAACCCTAAACTTAACCCAAACACTAGACCTAGCCCTAATCCGAACACTAAAACTATCGCTAAACATAAAGCTAGTTCTTACATTAGCCATAGCCCTAACCAAAACACAAAACCTAGCCCTAAACTGAGCCTCAACCCTAGCTTTAACCCTAAACCTAACCCTAAAACTAACCCAAACCATAGCTCTAAACCTAGTCCTTACCCTAAGCCAAACTCTCACCCAAATGGTACCCTAGTTCTAACCCTAATCCTTACCTTACCCCAAACCCTAACTCTATTACTTGTCCTAACCCTAGCCCTCTTTCTATCTCTAACCCTAACCCAAAGCCTAAGCCTAATCCTTACCCTTATTCTTACCCTAACACTAACCCTATGACAAAGCCTGACCTAAACACTAAACCAAACCCTAACACTAAACCTACCAGTAAACCTATACTTAAACTTAACCATAACACTAGCACTAGACCTAAACTTAATCCTAAATATAGCTATAACTCTAGCCCTAGCCCTAAACAAAAACCTAGCCCTAGCCCTAAAATGACCATTAACCTAATGCAAAGACTAACCTTACCTCTAGACCTAACCCTAGTTCTAATTCTGGCCCTAACCATAAAACCAATGTTAAACCGAACACTAACGCTTACCCTAACACAAACCCTATCTCTAAACCTTATCCTAACTCAAAACATAAACCTAACACTAGACATATCTATAACCCCAATCCCCCAAAAAACTAGCCATAATCATAACCCTAGCTCTTACATTACCCATAGCCCTAACACTAGCCATAAACCTCACAAAAAACCTAGTCTAATACAAGACCTAAACCTAGAACTAAGATTAACCCTAACCCTAATCCCAGCCCAAACCCTAAACCTAATGCTTGCCCTAGCCCTAACCCTAGCTCATACTCTAACCCTTGCCCTAAATATAACCCTAGCTCTAACCCTAACCCTAGCCCTATCCCTAATCCTAACTGTAACCATAGCCCAGTCCTAGCTCTAACTTTATCCATTGCCTTAAACATAGCCCTAACCCTAATGCTAACCCTAGCCCTAATACTAACCCTAAACATAACACTATCCCTAACCCTAACCCTAATCATAGCCCTGATTCTAATCCTAACCCTTGCCCTAGCCCTAACCCTAGCTCAAACCCTAACACTTACACTAAAACTAACCCTAACACTAACCCTAGGAGTAAACCAAACCCTAGCCCTAATCCTAACCTTAACCTAAGCCCTAACACTAGCACTAAACCTATCCATTACTCTGAACATAAGCCTAAACCCAATGCTAACCCTAGGCCTAACCTTAACCCTATCCCTAACACTAACCCTATACTTTACTCTAAACCTAACCTTAACTCTAAACATAGTTCTATTCATTACTCTAACCCTAACCCTAATCCTAATGCATATTTGAGCCCTAAACTTAAACCTTAACTCAAACCAAACCCTAACCCAGACTCTGACCCTAATAATAACCTAGCTCTATATCTGACCCTTACCCTAAACCTAACCCTTACACTATACCTAGCCATAAATCTATCCCTAACACTATCCCTAACCATAACCCTAGACCTGACATTTGCCCTAGCCTTAAACCTAGCCCTAACCCTAACACAAAACCTAGCCCTCATCCTAGCCCTAAACCTAGACTTAATCCTAACCCGAACCCTCACCCTAGCCCTAGCCCTAATTATAACCCTCGCCCTGGCACTGAACCTAGCTATATAACCCCATTCCTTCCCCTAAAACTAACCCTAACCTTAGCCCTAACCATAGGCCTAACCCTAAATCTTTTCATAGCACTAATACTAGCCCTCTTTGAACCCTAAACTTAATCCTACCCCTAACCCTAGCCCTAAAACTAACTCTAACTCATACCCTAGCCCTATTTCGATTTATATCCCTATTTGTTACCCTAACCCTCACAATAGCTCTAACCTTAGCCCTAACCCTAGCCATAACACTAACCCTAGATCTAACATTAACTCTAAATCTAATCCTAATCCTAAGCCTAAACCTCATTCTACCACTATCTCTAACACTATTATTAATCCCAAAACTAGCCCTAATCCAAGTCCTAGCCATAAAAAAAAAAAAAAAAACCGAGCCATTGCTCTAACCCGAAACCTTAACCTAAACCAAGCCCTAACCCATAACTAGCCATAACCTGAGCTCTATTCGAGTTCTAGGCCTAAACCTAACCTTCACCCTGACTCATATCCAAACACAAACCCAGCTCTAAATATGACCCTAACCCTAAAACTAATGCTAACACTAGACCTAGCCGAAACCCTAACCCTAAAACTAACACTAATTATAACCTTAGTTCTTACATTGGCCTTAGCAAAACCCTAGCTCTAACTCTAACACAAAAATAGCCCTAATCTAAGCCCTAACACTAGATTTAACACTAACCCTAACCCTAAAACTAGCCCTAAACCTAACCCTAATCCTAGCCCTAAACCTAGCTCTAATCCTATCCATTACCCTAAGCCAAACCCTATACGTAATGCTAACTCTAGTCCTAATTCTAATCCTTAGCCAAACCCAAAGAATAACCCTATTACTAATCCTAACACTAGTCCTCATTCTACATTTAACCCTAATCCAAAACCTCACCCTAACCTTCACCCTTATTCTGACCCTAACAATAATTATAGGTCTAAACCTGACCCTAAACCGAAATCAAAACCCGAAACTAGGCCTACTAGTAAACTTATACCTAAACCTAAACCTAACACTAGCCCTAGACCGAAACCTAATCCTAAATCTAGCTATAACTCTAGCCCTTGTCCTAAACACAAACTTAGTCCTAGCCCTAACAATAACCCTTATCCTAAACCAAACACTAACCCTACCACTAGGCCTAACCCTAGTCCTATTCTGGCTTTCACCCTAACCCTAACTTTAACATGAACACTGGCCCTGACACTAACATTAAACAAAGCTCTAAACCTGACCCTAACCCCAAAACTAAACCTAACACTAGAACTAGCCATAACCCTAACCCTAAACTACCTCTAATCAGAATCCTAGATCTTACATTACACAAGCAATAAACCTAGGCCTATACCTAACAAAAATCTTAACCCTACTTGAGGCCTAAACCTACCCTAAGCATAACCCTTACCCTAAACCTAACCATAAACCCCACCCATAGTCCTAAACCTAACTGTAAACCCCACCTTAGTTCTAACCCTAGCTCAATGCCTAACCCTTAGCCTAAACATAACCCTGGCACTATCCCTAACCATAACCCTAACCGTAGCACTAATACAAACCTTAAACCTAGACTTAATACTAGCTCTAACCCTAGCCATTACCCTAACTCTAACCCTAACCTCAATGATAACCCTATCCCTAACTCTAAGTGAAAACCTAACACAAACCAAAAACCTAACCCTAAACCTAAAACTTGCCATAGCATTAACCCTACTCAAACTATAACACTTACCCTAAAACCAACAGTAAACCTAGCCTTAAAACTAAACTTAAAATGAAACCTAACCTTAACCATAAAGCTAACCTTACCTCTAACCCAATCTATTACCCTAAACCTAATTCTAACCCTAATGAAAACCCAAGCCCTAACCCTAAACCTATCCCTGAAAAGAACACTAAACCTAACCCTTGTCCTAGACCTAACTCTACCTCAAAATCTAACCTTTACCCTAAATCTAACCATAACACTACACTAAGCTAGGGTTAACATCCCTAACCCAAATCCTAACCTAACTCTAGCCCTAACCATAGCTCTAACCCTATATATTATCCTTATGATAACCCGAATCCTGATGCTAACCCTAGGCATAACCCTAACCCTTTTGCTAACCCTAAAGCTCTCCATTGCCCTGAACCTACCCTGAAACCTAAACCTAAGCCAATTAATTACCCTTACCCTAAATCTAACCCTAATGCTCATTTGAGCCCTATCACTAAACCTTAACCTAAAACAAACCCTAACCCTGATCCTGACCCTAAAAATACACCTAGCTCTAAAACCTGACCCTTACCCTAAGCCTAACATTACACTAGAACTAGACACAAACCTAATCCTAAATTTACCTCAAACTTTAACACTAGACCTGAAATTAGACTTAGTCCTAATTCTATACCTAACCCTACAACAAACCCTAGCCCTCATCCTAGCCCTAAACCTATCCTTAATCATAACCATAACCTTAATCCTAGCCCTAATCCTAATTCTAACCTTCATCCTACCTCTAAACCTACCTATAACACCATACCTTACCCTAAAATTAACTATAACCCTAGCCCTAACACTAGGCCTAAGCTGAATTTTAATCCTAGGTCTAACTTAGCTCTATCCATAAAACTAACCAAAACACTAGGCCTAAGACTAACTCTAACTCTCACCCTAGCCCTAGCCCTAGTTCTAACACTATTTGTTACCGTAACCATAACCCTAGGCCTAAGCCTTGACCAATAGTTAGACCTAGGCCTAATACTAGATCTAACGCTAAATCCAAATCTAACCCTAACCCAAAGCCTAAGCCTAACACTAACACTAGCCCTAACCCTCATGCTAATCTTATAACTAGCCCAAACCCTAAACCTAGGACTAAAACAAAACTGAGCAACAGCCCTAACACTAAACCTTAACTTAAACCAAACCCTAACACTACACGTAGATGTAACCCTAGCCTTAATTCAAGTCCTAAACCTAACCTTAAAAATTACCCTGAACCTGACTCATATTCGAACAATAACCATAGCTCTAAAGAATACTCTAAACTTAAACCAAGCCCTAACAGTAACCCTAGCCCTAATTCAAGTCATAACCCTAACTTTAAAGCTAACCCTTACCCGGACTGATATCCTAACAGTCAACTTACCTCTAAACACAGCCCTCACATAAACGGAACACTAACAGTAACTCTAGCCTTTATTTGACTCCTAATCCTAACCCTAAAACTAACCCTGATGCTGACTCATATCCTAACAATAACCCTACCTTTAAATATTACCCTAACCTTAAACCTAAACCCAACACTAGACCTACCCCTAACCCTAATCTTAAAAATAACCCTAATTGAAATCTTGGCTCTTACATTAGCCAATTCCCAATCTAGCCCTAACCCTAACAAAAAACCAGCCCTAATCCAATCTCTAAACCTATATTTAACCCTTACCCTATCCCTAACTTTAGTATTAACACTAGCTCTAATGCTATCCCTTAACCTAAGAAAAACCCTAACCCTAAAGGTAGCCCTAGACCTATCTCTAATCCTTAGGCTAATCAAAACCCTAACACTATTAATAGTCCTAACCCTAGCCCTCATTCTAGCTCTAACCCTATCCCAAACCCTAATGCTAACCCTGACCCTTATTCTGACCCTAACATTAACCCTAGGTCTAAAACACTAAACCTAGACCAAACCCTAACACTAGCCCTAGACCTAAACCAAACCATAAATCTAGCCTTAATTCTAGCCCTAGATCTAAACATAAACCATCCCTAGCCCTAACAATAATCCTTAACCTAACTCAAACATTAACCCTACCCCTAGACCTAAACTTAGTCCTAATTCTGGCTGAAACCCTAAGTCTAACCCAAACACTGACCCTGCCTTTAGAGTAAACCTATCTCTAAATCTGACCCGATCTGAAAATCTAAACCTAACACTAGACCTAGCCATAACCCTATCCCTACAATTAACCCTCAACATAACCCTAGTTCTTACATTACCCATAGCCCTAACTCTAGGTCTAAACCTAACACAAAACTTGGGATAATCCTAGGCCTAAATCAAGCCTTAAGCATAACCCTAACCCTAACCCTAGCCCTAACCCTAACCTAACCCTCGCCTTAGTCCCAATCCTACCTGAAAGCCTAAATATTACTCTAAACATAAACTTACACCTATCCCTCAATCTAACCCTAACCTTAGCCCTAATCCTAAACTTAACCCTAGCCCTAAACCTAGCTCTAAACCTACCCATTACTCTAAACCTAAACCTAACCTTATTGATAATCCTAGGCTTAATTCTAAACTTAAACCTAACTGGAAAACTAACCCTAGACCTAACCTTAAACCTCACACTTGCCATAGACCGAAACCTAGCTCAAACCCTAACACTTACTATAAACCTAAACATAACCATAGCCCTAAATCTCAGCCTAAACCACAATCTATCATTAAACATAGTACTAAATCTACATCTAATCGTATATATTACCCTAACCCAAAACCTTTCCCTAATGATGTCCCTAGCCCTAATTCTAACCTTAACCCTATGAGTACTATAATATTATCCCTAGAATTAACCCTAAACCTAACCCTCACCCTAGCCCTAAACCTAGTTCAAAAACCTAACCCTTATGCTAAACATAAACGTAAGCCTAACCTGAGTTTTAACCTTAACTCTAACTCTTATTCAAGACATATTCTTAACCATAAACAAGCCCAAAACTTAGCTCTAATCCTATCCATTACACAAACCATTACCCTTACCCTAATGCAAACCCTAGGCCTAACCTTAACCCTATCACTAACCCTAACCCTATCAATTACCCTAAACCTAATGTAAACTCTTAACAAAACCCTATCATTACCCTAACCCACACCCTAATGCTAATTCAAGCCCTAACCCTAAACCCTAACATCAACCAAACTCTAACAATGACCCTGGTCCTAATAAATCACCTAGCTCTAAAAGTGACTTTTACACTAAACCTAACCCTTACACTAGACATAGCCATAACCCTAATCCCAAAACTATCCCCAGCCGTAAGCTTAGACATGACAATAGCCATAGCCCTAATTCTAGCCCTAATCCTAACACAAACCCCAGCCCTCATCCTGGCCCTAAACCTAGCCTTAATCCTAACTCTAAACCTAACTTTAGGCCTAACCCAAAAACTAACCCTAGCCCTAATCTTAGCCCTAATTTAGTCCTATTCCTAACCCTAGCCCTAACCCTAGCCCTACGACTAATTCTAACTCTCACCATAGACTCATTCTTAGTTCTAACCCTATCCCTTATAAGAACCCTAATCCAAGCCCTAACCCTAGCCCTAACTCTAGCCCTATAATTAGCTCTAACCCTAACCTAGATCTAATTTTAACTCTAAATCAAACCCTAACCCTAACCCTAAATCTAAATCTAACTTTAACCCTAGTCCTAAAACAAAACCGAGACATAGCCCTAACCCTAAACCTAAACCTAAACCAAACCCTAACCCCAACCCTAACATTATCTCTAATTCTAGTTTTAAGCTGAAAACTAAAATTAACAATGACCCTGACTCTAACCATAATTCTAACCCTAAACCCAAACTTAACACTAGACCTACCACTAAACATAACCCTACATTTAACACTAATTGTAACCCTGGTACTTGCATAAGCCTTACTCCTAACCCTAGCACTAACTTAACCCAAAACCTAGCCCTAATCCAAGACCTAACCAGAGTTTTAACCCTAACCTTTATCCTAACTCTTGCCCTAATCAAAACCATAACCCTAGCCCAAACCCTAATTCTAAACCTATAGATTGCCGTACCGATGACCCTAGGCCTAAACCTATCACAAACTTCTAACCCAGAACTTGACCCTAATAATACCCCTAGCTCTAAACCTGACCCTAACCCTAAACTGAACCCTTATATTACCTGTAGCCATAAACCTAATCTTAAAACTATCTTTTACCATAACCCTAGATCTGATATTAGCCCTAGCCCTAATCCTAGTCCCAACCCTAAAAAGAACCGTAGCCCTCATCCTAGCCCCAAACCTAGCCTTAATCATAACCCTAACCGTAACCATAGCTGTAACCCTAATTCTAACCCTCACCCTATCTCTAAACCTAGCTATAACACCATTCCTTACCCTAAACTTAACCCTAACCCTAACACTAGGCCTAAGGTGAACACTAACCCTAGCCCTAATCCTAGACCTATTTTAACCCTATCCCTAACCCTAACCCTAACCCTAGCCCTAAGAGTAACTCTAACTCTCACACTAGCCCTATCCCTACTTCAATCCCTGTTCATTACCATAATCCTAACACTAGCCCTAACTCTAGCCCTAAACCAAGCCATAACCATAGCCTAATCCTTATTCCTAGTCCTACCCTAGATCTAACCCTAACTCTGAATCTAACCCTAACCCTAAGCCTAAGCCTAACATTAACAGTAGCCCTAGTCCTAATGCTAATCATAAAACTAGCCCTAAACATAACCCATGCAGTAAAACTAACCAGAGCAATAGCCCCAAACTTAAACCTTAATGTAAACTAAACATTAACACTACATCTAGACCTAATCCTAGCCCTAATTCGAGTCCTAAACTTAACCTTAATACTAACCCTAACTCTTACTCATATCCTAACACTCACCCTAGCTCTAAACACCACCCTAACCTTAAACTGAACCCCTACAGTAACCGTAGCCTTAATTCGAGTCCTAACCCTATCCCTAAAACTAAACCTGACCGTGACTATTAACCTAACACTAGCACTAGCTCAAAATTTCACCCTAACATTAAACCTAATCCTAATACTAGAGGTTTAACCACTAACCATAACCCAAAAACTAACCTAAAAGCCCTAGTTCTTACATTAGCCATTGCTCTAACTCTAGCCATATCCCTAACACAATAACTGGCCCTAATCTGAACCGTAAACCTAGCTTTAACCCTAACCCTAGCCCTAAACTTAGCTCTAACCCTATCCCTTACCCTATGCCAAACCCTAAGCCTAATGCTAATCCTAATGCTAATCCTAATCCTTAACCTAACCAAAACCCTAACCCTATTATTAGTCCTAACCCTAGTCCTCATTCTAGCTCTAAACATATCCCAAACCCCAACCCTAACCCTGACCATTATTCTGACCTTAACACTAATCATGGGTCTAAACCTGAACCTAACCCTAAACCGAAACCTAACACTAGCCCTACTGGTAACCTTATACCTAAACCTAACCCTAACACTAGCCTTAGACCTAAACCTAATCCTAATTTCTCCATAACTCTAGCCCTAGATTTAAAGAAAAACCTAGCCCTAACCCTAACAATAACACTTGGCCTAATGCCAAACACTAATCCTTCCCTTAGACTTAACCCTAGTCCTGATTTTGGATTTCACATTAACCATAATCCTAAACTGAACACTGACCCTGACACTAACAGTAACACTAGCTCTAAACATCACCGTAACCCTAAACCTAACCCTAAAACTATACTTAGCTCTAACATTAAACCTAAAACTAGCCCTAATCATAACAAAGTTCTTACATTTGCCATAGCCCTAACCTATTGCAAAACCTAGCTCTAAACAAATCCCTACCCTAGTTTTAACCCTAAAGCTAACCATAACCCTAGCCTTAGCCCTAACCCTAAACCTAAACCTAACCCTAGACCTAATCCTACACATAACAGTAGACCTATCACAGGCTCTAACTCTATCCATTACCCTAGTGATATTGATAACCCTAACGCTTCTGCTAACCCTAAGCCGAAACCTAATTCTATCCCTAACCCTAACCCTATCCATTACCCTACACCTAACCTGAACTCTAAACCTAAAACTATCATTAATCTAATCCTAAACGTAATGATAACTTGAGACTTAAACCTAAACCTTAATCTAATAAAAACCCTAACTCTGACCCTGACCCTAATAATACCCATAGCTCTAAACCTGTCCCTAACAAGAAAACTGACCCTTTAATAGACCTAGGTATAAACCTAACCTTAAAACTCTCTCCAACTGTAACCCTAGTTCTGACATTAGCCTAGGTCTAATCCTAACACAAAACTTAGCCCACATCCTAGCCATAAACCTCACCTTAATCATAAACCTATCCTTAACCATAACCCTAATTCTAATCCTCACCCTAGTCCTAAAAGTAGCTATAATCCCATCCCTTAACCTAAACCTAACCCTAACCCTAATGCTAACACTAACCCTAGCCCTAAACCTAGGCCTAACAGTAACACTAACCCTAGTCCTAATCTCTAATTTAGCCCTATCCCTAACCCAACCCTAACCCTAGCTCTAAGACAAACTCAAAATCTCACCCTAGCCTTATACCTAATTCTAAACCTATCCCTTACCATGACCCTAAACATAGCCCTAAACTTAGCCCCTAATCCTAGCCCTATCCTTACCCATAGCTCAAAGCCTAGATCTAAACCTAACTCTAAATCTACCTTAAACCTAAGCCTAAACCTCACACTAACACTAGCCCTAATCCTAACATTAATCCTAAAACTACCCCTAACTCTACCCTTAGACCTAAAACAAAACCGAATCATAACCCTAACCCTAACACTTAACCTAAACCAAACCCTAACCCTACACCTAGCCCTAATCCTTTCTCTAATTCTAGTCCTAAAACTAATCTGAACCCTGACTCTGACCCTAACATTAAACCTATCTCTAAACAGCATTATAACTGTAAACTTAACCCTAACACTAGACGTAGCCCTAACACTGTCCCTATCACTAGCTCTAATCATAACACTACTTCCAACATTAGACATAGCCTTAACCCTAGCCCTAACTAACCAAAAACCTAGCCTGAATCTGAGTCGTAAACCTAGTTTTTTATATATTTATGTTTTTTTTTTTTTTTAGTTTTCTGTGGACACAACATCTTTATTTTTATTGGTATGTGGTGCTGAGGATCAAACCCAGCTCCCCATGCATGCCAGGTGTGCACGCTACTTCTTGAGCCATATCCCCAGCTTCTAAACTAAGCTTTAACCCTAAATGTAAACCTAACCCTAACCCAAACAATAGCCCTAATCCTATACATAACACTACCCCTAATCTTAGGTCTAACCCTATCCATTACCCTAATGATAACCCAAACCTTATGCTAAACCTAGGCCTAACCATAATCCTATATATTACACTAAACCACACCTAAACCCTAAACCTAACCCTTTCATTACCTTAACCCTAAACCTAATGATAATTCAAGCCCTAAACCTAAACCCTAACCTAACCCAAACCTTCACCTTGATCCTGAACCTAATAATAACCCTAGCTCTAAAACTGACCCTTAGTATAAACCTAACACCTACACTGGACTAAGCCATAAACTAACACTAAATTTATCCCTAACTTTAACCCTAGACTTGACATTAGCCCTAGCCCTAATACTAGCCCTAACCCTAACACAAATATTAGCTCTCATCCTAGCTTTAATCATAACCCTAAACCTAACCCTAGCCCTAACCCTAACACTAACCCTTGCCCTAGCCCTCAACCTAGCTATAACCCAATACCTTAACCTAAACATAACCCTAACTCTAACCCTAACCCAAGGACTAATCCTAACACTAACACTAGCCCTAATTTAACCCTATCCCTAACCCTAAACCTAACCCTAGCACTAAGACTAACTCTAACTCTCATACTAGCCCTATCACTAGTTATAACCCTATCACTTACCATAATCCTAAATCTAACCCAAACCCTAGTCCTAACCCTTGCCCTATCCTTAGCCCTAGCCCTAAACATAGATCAAAACCTAACTCTAAATCTAACCCTAACCCAAAGTCTAAGCCTAACCATTATAAATACATTTATATTTAGACTCTGTGTCTACAGATGTTGGCTTCAATTTTTATTTAGAATATAGTCATTAGTTTCATAAAAGGCATACCATTTCTGGTGGTGTATAGAGAACTGAGGGTCAGGGGTAGGATAGTATGTTAAGAACGAAAGGAGTGACGGTATATAATTAATCAAACTTAGCAACTTTGGAGGAGAACTCTAATGAATAGGGGGGATTTATGGAAGAAGGTATAAATTCAAACTCCTTATCTGTATTCATAAAGTTACCCTATGTATAAATAGTAAAATATAGGAGGCTGAAAGTGGGATAGAGAGAGAAAGAAAAGAAAAGAAAAAAATAACAAGGAAAGCAAGAAAGAGAGGGGAAAAGAAAATAAGAGCAAATAAAGGGGTGGTGAGGTGGGCCTATGCAATTCCTCTATATTATACTATTCTAGTGATTCAGTTCTTGAAGTCCAATTTCATGGAAAGTTCTTGGTTTCACATATGTTGTGGTTGTGAGGACCAGAGAGGGAAGTGTAGAGGAGAATGGATGAGAAGAGCAAGAAAAGAAAAATAAGAAAGAAAAAAAAGTCTCTCAGAACTCTGTTTAGTTTTCTTGCAATAGGTGGAGTCATCGATTCCTAGATTGAGTCTCTGTACTCAGGGTGGTGGAGGTAGTTAGGGTGAGAGGGCTTGAGCTTCTACCTAGAGCCTCTCTACTGTTAGTCTTTGAATTGGAAACCAGGTGCCTGTACAGTGGCTGGTCCACATTGATAGCTACACCTCCCAAAAGCTTGTGAGAAAAATCTTGAGTTATCACAGCTGGAGGTACGGGAGTTGTAAACCAACCGGAAACTATGCAGCTGAGCCTTCCATATGTGACGAGAAAACCCATGGGGCCCTATTTTTTTTTTCAAATTTCTATGATACTGGGCAGGATTCATCTTTTACTTAGCCTTACTATGCTCCAGAGGTTTGGACCTTGTCGGTTCAATGGTTCGCTGTCAGGAACAGTTTGTATTTTAAGGTTTCCCTTCATCATGGCTTATTGATGTGAATGAAAATTGAGATTTCCCTTCATCATAACATATTGATGTGAATGAAAATTGAGCTGGAAATCAAAAAGGGTTGGCAGGAGGTGCTTGAATCTTCACACAATCAATTCTCAGTGGGAACTCTCTGATTTCTTTCTTTTAAAGGTAGGCCAAAAATGAAGCATGCAAAAGAAACTGTATCTGAGAGATCTTAAGGAGAAAACAGAGAAACATGTATGTATTGAAATAAGGCTCTCAACAATTTGATCAGATTTCTTCGATACTGTACAGTATTCATCTTTTAGGTTGCTCCACTAGGCTCCCCAAGGTTGGCACTTCTAGGATCAATGGTTCTCTAAACAGGTAAGGGTTAGTGTTACGGTGAGGGTAAGGGCAAGCTTTTGAGCTAGTGTTAGGGTTAGAGTTTGTTTTGTTCAAATTTCTTTGATACTGGGAATATTTATCTTTTACCTAGCCTTACTATGTGCCCCAGTTTGGGTCCTTCTCGGTTCAATGGTTCACTGTTGGAAATAGTTCGTTTTTAATGTCTCACTTCATTTTGACCTATATGGGTAAATGCAAATGGAGTTGGAAATCAGAGGGTTGGTGCTATCTGCTTGAAAAAAAAAAAAAAAAAAAAAAAAAAAAAAAAAAAACTTCACATACTCAATCAGTTGTCTGTGGGCACTCTCTGGTTTCTTCATTGTAAAAGTAGCCATAAGCTGAAGCATACAAAACAACTTTATCCAAGAGCACTTTAGGAGAAAACAGGGTAATATTCATGTACTGAAATACCTCCCCCAATTATTTGGTCAGATTTCTTTGATACTGTGCAGGATTCTTCTGTAAGCTTGGCCCACTAGTCTCCCCAAGATTAAAACGTTTATGATCAAAGGTTCTCTTAACAGGTTAGGCTTAGTGTTAGTTAGATTTAGGGCAAGTGTTAGAACTAGTGTTAGGGTTAGAGTTATTTTTTTTTTAACTTTTTCGATACTGGGCAGGATTTATCTTTTTCCTAATCTTAGCATGCTCCCCATGTTTGGGATTCCTAGGTAAAGGGTTTGCTCTCAGGATCAGTTTTAATTTTCATGTTTCACTTCATTTTGCCCTATACGTGTGAATGGAAATGGAGCTGGACTCAAACAGGGTTTGTGCTAGCTGCTTGAAACTTCACACACTCAATCAGTTCTCAGTGCACATTCTCTCATTTGTTTCTTGTGGTAGTAGCCCAAAGGTGAAATAGAAAGAAACAGCTTTATCTGTGAGCATTTTAGGAGCAAGCTTCATTTTTCTTGCATGGATTACTTTGATGTTGTACAGGATTCATCCTTTTCCTAGTCTTAGTAGGATCCCCAAGTTTGGGTTTTCAAGGTTTGCCAGTTCACTGTCAGGAACAGTTTGAATTTTTATGTTTCACTTTATTATGGTCTATAGATGTGAATGATAATGGAGCTGGAAATCAAACAGAGTTAGTACTAGCTGCTTGAAACTTCACACACTCAATCAGCTCTCTGCGCTCACTCTCTGGTTGTTCCTTGTGAAAGTACCTTAAAGTGAAGCATAAAAAAATAATTTATCCAAGAGCACATTAGGAGAAAACAGGGAAATATGCACGTAATGAAATACCTCCCCCAATTATTTGGTCAGATTTATTTGATACTGCACAGGATTCATCTGTTAGGTTGCCCACTGGGCTCCTTTATTTTGGGACTACTATGATCAATGGTTCTCTAAGCAAGATAGGTTAGATTTAGTATTAGGTTAGGGCTAGGGTGACAGCTAGGGTTTTGTTAGTTTTAGTTTTGTTTAAGTTTCTTAGCTACTGGGAAGGATTCAACTTTTACCTAACCTTACTATATTCCCTAGGTATGGGCCTCTTGGGTCAAGGGTTTGCTCTCCTGAACAGTTTCTATTTTAAGTTTTCATTTCATTTTGATCTATGCGTGTAAATGGAAATAGAGCTGGAAATCCAAGAGGGAAGGTGCTAGCTACTTCAAACCTCACACACTCAATCAGTTTTTTATGGGCATTCTCTGGTTTATACTTTGTAAAAGTATCCCTAAGCTGAAGCATGCAAAGCAACTTTATGTGAGAGCACTTGAGGAGAAAACAGGGAAATATGCATGTACTGAACTACCTCCCCAATTATTTGGTCAGATTTCTTTGATATTGTGAAAGATTCATCTGTTAGCATACCCAACTTGGATCCTCAAATGTGGGACTTCTAGGATCAAAGGGACTCTAAGAAGGTTAAGGTTAGTGTTAGGGTTAGTGTTAGGATTATGATTAGACCTAGTGTTAAGGTAAGAGTTAGTTTTGTTTTCAAATTTCTATGATACTGGGCAGAATTCATCTTTTACTTAGTCTTACTATGCTCAACAGGTTTGGGCCTTGTCAGTTCAATGGTTCATTGTCAGGAACAGTTTGTATTTTAAGGTTTCCCTTCATCATGGCTTATTGATGTGAATGAAAATTGAGCTGGAAATCAAACAGGTTGACAGGAGGTGCTTGAATCTTCACTCAATCAGTTCTCAGTGGGCACTCTCTGGTTTCTTTCTTTTGAAGGCATGCCAAAGAAGAAGCATGCAAAAGAAACTGTATCCGAGAGATCTTAAGGAGAAAACAGAGAAACATGTATATACTGAAATAAGTCTCTCAACAATTTGATCATATTTCTTTGATACTGTACAGTATTCATCTTTTAGGTTGCTCCACTAGGCTCCCCAAGGTTGGCACTTCTAGGATCAATGGTTCTCTAAACAGGTAAGGGTTAGTGTTACGGTTAGGGTTAGGGCAAGCTTTTGAGCTAGTGTTAGGGTTAGAGTTTGTTTTGTTCAAATTTCTTTGATACTGGGAATATTTATCTTTTACCTAGCCTTACTATGTGCCCCAGTTTGGGTCCTTCTCGGTTCAATGGTTCACTGTTGGAAATAGCTTGTTTTTAATGTCTCACTTTATTTTGACCTATATGGGTAAATGCAAATGGAGTTGGAAACCAGAGGGTTGGTGCTAGCTGATTGAAAAAACTTCACATACTCAATCAGTTGTCTGTGGGCACTCTCTGGTTTCTTCATTGTAAAAGTAGCCATAAGCTGAAGCATGCAAAACAACTTTATCCAAGAGCACTTTAGGAGAAAACAGTGCAATATGCATGTACTGAAATACCTCCCCCAATTATTTGGTCAGATTTCTTTGACACTGTGCAGGATTCTTCTGTAAGCTTGGCCCACTAGTCTCCCCAAGTTTAAAACTTTTATGATCAAAGGTTCTCTTAACAGGTTAGGCTTAGTGTTAGAGTTAGGGTAAGTGTTAGAACTAGTGTTAGGGTTAGAGTTAGTTTGTTTTAAACTTATTCGTTACTGGGCAGGATTTATCTTTTTCCTAATCTTAGTATGCTTCCCATGTTGGGCTTCCTAGGTAAAAGGGTTTGCTCTCAGGATCAGTTTTAATTTTCATGTTTCACTTCATTTTGCCCTATACGTGTGAATGGAAATGGAGCTGGACTCAAACAGGATTTGTGCTAGCTGCTTGAAACTTCACACACTCAATCAGTTCTCAGTGCACATTCTCTCATTTTTTTCTTGTGGTAGTATCCCAAAGCTGAACTAGAAAGAAATAGCTTTTTCTGTGAGCACTTTAGGAGCAAGCTTCATTTTTTTGCATGGATTACTTTGATGTTGTACAGGATTCATCCTTTTCCTAGTCTTAGTAGGATCCCCAAGTTTGGATTTTCAAGCTTTGCCAGTTCACTGTCAGAAACAGTTTGAATTTTTAGGTTTCACTTTATTATGGTCTATAGATGTGAATGATAATTGAGCTGGAAATCAAACAGAGTTAGTACTAGCTTCTTGAAACTTCACACACTCAATCAGCTCTCTGTGGGCACTCTCTGGTTGTTCCTTGTGAAAGTACCTTAAACTGAAGCATAAAAAAATAATTTATCCAGGAGCACTTTAGGAGAAAACAGTCAGATATGCACGTTCTGAAATACCTCACTCAATTATTTGGTCAGAGTTCTTTGATATTGTGAAAGATTCATATGTTAGCCTACCCAACTTGGCTCCCCAAATGGGGAATTCTAGGATCAAAGGGACCTTAAAAAGGTTAAGGTTAGTGTTAGGGTTAGTGTTAGGACTATGATTAGACCTAGTATTAAGGTAAGAGTTAGTTTTGTTTTCAAATTTCTATGATACTGTGCAGGATTCATCTTTTTCATATTTTGAGTATACTCCAAATGTTTGGGCCTCTTACATAAAGGGTATGCTTTCAGGAACAGTTTCAATTTTCATGTTCCTCTTCTTTTTGCCCTATAGGTGTGAATGGAAATGAATCTGGAAATCGAACAGGGTTTGGGCTAGCTGCTTGAAACTTCACACACTCCATCAATTTTCAGTGGGAAAAATATGTTTTTTTTCCCTTGGAAGTAGCCCTAAGATGAAGTAGAAAAAAAAATAAAAAAAAAAACAGCTTTATCTCTTAGTGCTTTAGGAGCAAGCAGAATACCCATGTACTGAAAGAGCTTCAAATTTTTTTGGTTGGATTAATTTAATACTGTACAGGATTTATCCTTGTCCTAGCCTTAGTAGGTTCCCCAAGTTTGGGCCTTAAAGCTTAAATGGTTCAGTGTCAGGAACAGTTTGAATTTTTAGGTTTTACTTCATTATGGCCTATAGGTGTGAATGGCAATGGAGCTGGAAATCAAACATGGTTGGTGCTAGCTGCATGAAACTTCACACACTCAATCAGCTCTCTGTGGGCACTCTTTGGTTTTTCTTTGTGAAAGTACCTTACACTGAAGCATGAAAACAATTTATCCATGAACACTTTAAAAAAAAAAAAAAAAACAGGGAAATATGAATGTACTGAAATATCTCCCCCGATTTTTCATGAAATTTCTTTGATACTGCACAAGATTCATCTGTTAAGTTGTACTGCTAGGCTCCAAAAGTCTGGGACTTCTATGATCATAGGTACTCTAAACAGGTTAGAATGAGTTTAGGGTTGGGTTAGATCTAGTGTTAGAGTGAGTTTTGTTCAAATTCATTTGATCCTTGGCATAATTCATATTTTACCTAGCATTACTATTTTCCCCAGGTTTGGGCCTTATCTCTTCAATAGTTTGCTGTTTTGAACAGTTTGTATTTTAAGGTTTCCTTCATTTTGACCTATACGGATAAATGCTATGCAACTTGAAATCAAACAGGGTTGGTGCTCGCTGCTTATAACTGCACACAGTCAATCAGTTCTATGTGGGCACTCTGATTTCTTCCTTGTGAAACTTTCCCAAAGCTGAAGCATGCAAAAACGTCTTTATCTGAAAGTACTGTAGGAGACAACAGGGAAATATACATATACTGAACTACCTCCCCAAATTATTTGGTCAGATTTCTTGATACTGCATAAGATTTATCTGTTAGCTTTCCCCACTATGCTCCCTTAATTTGGGACTTCTATGATAAAATGTTCTCTAAACAGATTAGGGTTAAGTTTATGGTTAGGGTAAGGGCTAGGTTTAAACCTAGTGTTAGAGTTAGAGTCAGTTTTGTTCATGTAGCTTTGATACTGGGCAGGATTCATCTTTTACCTAGCCTCACAATGTTCCCTGGTTTGGGCCTTCTCGGTTCAATGGTTTGCTGTCAGGAACAGTAAGGATTCACTTTATTTTGAACTATTTTGTTTAAGAGAAATGGAGCACAAAATCAAACAGGGTTGGTGCTAGCTGCTTGAAACTGCACACACTCAATCAGTTCTCTGTAGGCACTCTCTGGTTTCTTTCTTGTGACTGTTGCCTTCAGCTGAAAACATGTAAAGCAACTTTATCCCAGAGCACTTTTGGAGAAATTAAGAAAATATGCATGTACTGAAACACTTCCCCCAATTATTTGCTCAGATGTCTTTGATACTGTGCATGATTCATCTGTTAGCTTCCCCACTAGGCTCATTTCGTTTGGGACTTCTATGATCAAAGGTTCTCTAAACAGGTTAGGGTGAGCTGTAGGATTAGGATTAAGGATAGATCTATTGTTAGGTTTACAGTAGTTTTATTCAAATTTCTTTGATTCTATGCACAACTTATCTTTTACCTAGCCTTACTATGTTCCCCAGGTTTGGGCCTTCTAGGTTCACTGGTTTGTTGTCAGTATTTCAGTTTTTATTTTAAGGTTCCACTTCATTTTTACCTATATGGGTAAATAGAAATGGAGCTGGAAATCAAACAGGGTTTTTGCTAGTGGCTTGAAACTCCACACACTAAATCAGTTCTCTGTGAGGACACTCTGGTTTTATCCTTGTGAAAGAATCCCAAAGATGATGCATGCAAAAACAGCACTATGCAAGAGCATTTTAGGAGACAACAGGAAAATATGCATGTACTGAATTACCTCCCCCTATCATTTGGTTAGTTTTCTTTGATACTGGGCAGGATTCATATGTTAGCTTGCCACACTAGGCTCCTCAACTTTGAGACTTCTATGATCAAAGGTTCTCTAAACAGGATAGGGTTAGCCTTGTGGTTAGAGTTAGGTGTAGTGTTAGGGTTAGAGTTTTTCTTGTTCAAATTTCTTTGATACTGGGCAAGATATATTTTTACCTAGCCTTACTATGTTCCCCAGGGTTTGACCTCCTTGGATCAATCCTTTGCTGACAAGAACAATTTGTATTTCATGGATTCACTTCATTTGTCCTACATGGGTAAATGGACATGTGGCTGGAAATCAAATAGATTGGTGCTAACTGCTTGAAACTTCACATACTCAATCAGTTCTCTGTTGGCATTCTCTGGTTTGTTCCTTGTGAAGTTAGTAATAAGCTGAAGCATGCAATACAAATTTATCTGAGAACACTTTAGGAGATAACAGGGAAATATGCATGTACTGAAATAGCTCCCCCCAATTATTTTGTCAGATTTCTTTGAAACTGTCCATGATTCATCTGTAAGCTTGGCCCACTAGAATCCCCAATTTTGAAACTTCTATGATCAAAGGTTCTCTAAACAGATTAGGTTTAGGGTTAGACTTAGTGTTAGGACTAGGTTTAGACCTGGTGTTAGGGTTGGAGTCAGTTTTTTTTTTTTTTTTTTTAAATTTCTATGATACTGGGCAGTGTTCACCTTTTTCCTATTTTGACTATACTCCAAATGTTTGGGCCTCCTACATAGAAGCGTTTTCTCTTAGGAACAGTTTCAATTTTCATGTTTCTCTTCTTTTTGCCCTATAGGGGTAAATGGAAATGAAGCTGGAAATCAAACAGTGTTTGTCCTAGCTGCTTGAAACTTCACACACTCAATCAGTTCTCAGTGAGCATTCTCTGGTTTGTTTCCTGTGAAGTATCCCTAAGCTGAAGTAGAAACAGCTTTACCCCTGTGTGCTTTAGGAGCAAGCAAAATACACATGTACTGAAAGAGCTTCGAATTTTTTTGGTCTGATTACTTTGATACTGTACAGGATTCATCTTTGACCAACCTTAGTAGGCTCCCCAAGTTTGGGCCTTCAGGGTTCAATGGTTGAATGTCAGGAAAAGTTTGAATTTTTAGTTTTCACTACATTATGGCCTATAGGTGTGAATGTAAATGGAGCGGGAAATCAACCAGGGTTGGTGCTAGCTGCATGAAACTTCACACACTCAATCACTTCAGAGTGGGCATGCTCTGGTTTGTTCCTTGTGAAAGTACTTTAAGCTGAAGAATGAAAAATCAATTTATCCAAGTGCACTTTGGAGAAAACAGGGGAAATAGGCTTGTACTGAAACACCTCCCCCAATTATTGGTCAGATTTTATTGATACTGGGCAGGATTCAACTGTTACCTTCACCTACTGGGCACCCCAAGTTTGGCACTTTTGTGATCAAGCTCTATAAACAGGAAAGGCTTTGTTTTAAGATTAAGATTAGGGCTAGGGTTAGAGCTAATGTTTGTGTTAGAGTTAGTTTTGTTCAAATTTCTTTGATACCAGTCAGGATTCATCTTTTACCTAGCATTACCATGTTTCCCAGGTTGGGCCTTCTCAGTTCAAGGTTTGCTGTGAGGAACAGTTTGTGTTTTAAGGTTTCACTTCATCTTGACTTCTATGGGTTAGGGTTAGGGTTAGGGTTAGGGTTAGGGCTATGTCTCGGTTTTGTTTTAGGGCTGGGACTAGACTTAGGGCTAGATTTTGAATTAGTGTTTGGGTTAAGGCTAATGTTAGGGTGAGGTTTAGGCTTAGAATTTGGGATAGACTTAGAGTTAGGGTTAGATACTGGGTTAGGGTTAGGGTTAGGGCTAGGATGAATGTTACAGTAAGGGATAGGTTTAGAACTAGTGAAATGGCTAGGACGAGAGTTAGATTTAGATTTAGGACTAGGCTAAGTTTTAGGGTTAGGGTTAAAGCTAAATTAGGGCTAGGATTAGGGCTAGGGTTAGTGTTAGGGTTAGGACTAGGGGTAGGGCTAGGTTTAGGATTAGTATTAGTGTTAGGATTAAGTTTAGGGGAATAGGTGGGGTTATAGCTTGCTTGAGGGCTAGGTTGAGGGTTGGAATTAGGATTAGTGGTAGGGTTAGTGTTTAGGTTAGGATTAAGGCTATGTTTAGGGCTATGGTTTCTGTTAGGTTCATAGCTAGACTAGGGCTAGGTCTACGTTTAGGGTAAGGGTCAAGTTTAAAGTTAGGGTTATTATCATGGTTAGGGTCATGGTTAGCATTTGGTTAAGGTCAAAGTTTAGGGTTAGGGTTTGAATTAGAGTTAGTTTTAGGCTTGGGGTTAGGGTAATGGATAGGATTAGGTTTAGGTTTCAGTTAAGGTTTAGGGCAATGGATGGGATAGGTTTATCAATAGGGTTAAGGTGATCATTGGTTAGGATTATGTTTAGGATAATGAATAGATTTCGAGCTAGGGTAAGGGCTAGGTTATTTTTTGGATTAAGTCTAGGATTAGAGTTAGGTTTAGAGGTAAGACTAGGGTTTGGTTTATGGTGTTAGGTTAGGGCTAAGATTATGTTTAGGTTAGGGTCAGTGTTAGTGTTTGAGTTAGGGTTAGGACTAGGGCGAGGGTGAGGTTTACATTTACATCTAGGAATATGTTTATGTTTAGGGTTTGATATAGGGTTCGGGTTATGGCTAGAGATTTAATTACAGGTAGGGTTGGGATTAGGGTAATAGATAGTGTTAGATTTAGGTTTAGGTTTAGGGCATAGATTAGGGATAGTTTTAGGATTACGTTTAGTGTAAGGCTTAACGTTTCTGCTAGGGTTAGGGCTATGGTGAGGTTTAGGTTTATGGTTAGGTCTTGGGATATGTTTATGGTTAGGGTTAGGTTTAGTGTTAGGGGTTGGGTTATAATTAGGGTTAGCATTAGGGTTAGGATAATTGACAAGTTTAGAACTAAAGTTTGAGCTAGCATTAAGGTTAGGATAAGAGCTTGAGTTAGGGTTATGGTTTAGAATATGGGTAGGTTAATGTTTAGGGTAAGGGTTTGGCTTTGAACTAGGGTTAGGTCTAAGGCAAGGGTTAGTGTTAGGGTTAGTGTTAGGGCTAGGGTTAAGGTTAGGTTTATGCTTAGGGCTAAGTTTAGGCCTAGGATTGTGGCTAGTGTTTTGTTAGGTTTAGGGCTAGGTTTAAGACTATGGTTAGGTTTAGAGCTACTGTTAGGGTTAAGATTAGGGTTAAAATAGGATTAGGACTAGGGTTTTGTTGAGGGCCAGTATTAGGGTTAGGGTTATGGCTAGGTCTAGTGTTAGGATTAGGTTTTGTTTTAGGGTCAGGTTTAGAAATAAGTTAGTGTTAGGGTCAGGGTCAGTGTTCTGGATAGTATTAGGGTTAGGGTTAGAGCCAGAATTAGGACTAGTGTTAGGTCTAGGGGTAGGGTAAGTGTTTAGGTTAAGTGTTATTGTTAGGGCTGGATCTAGGATTTTGTTTAGGTCTAGGGCTAGAATTATAGCTATATTTAGAATTAGTTTGGGGTCTAAATCTAGTGTTAGGGTTAGGTATATGTATAGGGTTACTGGTAGGGCTAGTGTTAAGGTTTGGTTTAGGGTTAGGGTCAGGATTTGACCTAGGGTTACTGTTAGGCTCAGAATAAGTGTCAGGGTTAGAACTAAAATGAAGGCTAGTGTTAGGACTAGTAATACTGTTAGTGTTTAAGTTAGGCTACGGATTAGGGTTAGGACAAGGGTTAGCATTTGCTTTAGGGTTTGGCTTAGGGTAAGGAATAGGGTTAGAGCTAGGATTAGGGCTAGGGTTAGGGTTAGGGTTAGGGCTAGTGTTAGGTTAAGATTAGGTTTTAAGCTTGGGTTAGGACTAGAATTAGGGGTAGGATTTGTGTTACAGTTAGGGCTAGGGTTATAACAACAACTAATGTACGAACTAGGGTTATGATTAAGGCTAATTTTAGGGTTAGGGTTAAGGCTAGGTCTAGTGTTAGGGTTAATTTAAGTTTAGGGTGATGTTTATGGCTAGGATTAGTGTTAGGATCAGCATCAGGGTCAGGGTTATTTTTAGAGTTAGTGTTAGGGCTAGGTGTAGGTTTATGGTTTGGTTTAGGTTAAGAGTTATGGTTAGGGATATGGCTTGGTTTTTTATGGCTAGGGCTAGGGGTAAGTAAAGTTTTAGGGTTAGCATTATTGTTAGGTCTAGTGTTAGAGTGTGGATTAGGATTATGGTTATGGTTAAAAATAGTGTTAGGTTTAATTTTAGAGTTAGGTTTAGATCCAGGTTTGGGCTAGGGCTAAGGATAGAACTAGGGATAGGGCTAGGGCAAGAGTTTGAGTTAGTCTTAAGGCTAGATTTAGGGTTAGTATAAGACTAAATTAGGGTTAGTGCTAGACTTAGTGTTAGTGTTAGACCTAGGGTTAAGGCAAGAGTTATGTTTAGGTTTCAGATTATGGTTAGGTTTAGGGTAAGGGATGGGGTTATAGCTAGGTTTAGGGCTAGGACGAGGGTTAGAATTAGGATTAAACATCAGATTTGGTTTGGGTTAGGATTAAGGCTGGGTTTAGGGCTAGGATTAGGGCTAGGGCTAATTTAAAGTCCAGCTTTACAGTTAAAGATAGTTTTAGGGTTAGGTTAGATGTAGTGTAAGGATTAGATTTAGGGTTAGAGTCAGGTTTAGAGCTAAGGTTATTGTTTGGGTCAGGGTCGTGATTAGTGTTTGAGACAGGTTAAGGTTTAAATTTAGGGCTCGAATTAGCATAGGTTTAGGATTAGGGTAATGATATAGTTAGGTTTATGTTTCAAGTTAGGTTTAGGGAAATGGATAGGGTTAGGATTAGGAATTTGGTAAGGTTTAGGCCTAGAGTTAGCATTAGGGTTAGGATTATGGTTACGGTAATGGATAGGGTTAGAGCTAAGGTTAGAGCTAAGGTTATGGTTATTTTTCATGCTAGGTTTAGGGTTAAGGTTAGGGTTTGGGGTAAAGCTCAGTTTAGGGCTCAGATTAGGCTAGGTTTTTTGTTTAAGTTACGGCTAGGGTTAGGGTTTTGGCTAATGTAAGTACTAGGATTAAAATTAGGGCTAGTTTTAGATTTAGGGTTAGGGCTAGGTCTAGTGTTATATTTAAGGTTGTTTAGGGTGATGTTTAAAGCTAGAGTTAGTGTTAGAGTCAGAATCAGGGTTAGGATTTGTTTTAGATTTCTGCTTAAAACTCGAATTAGGGCTAGGGTTAGGGCTAGGTGTAGGGTTAGGGTTTGGTTTAGGTTAAGGGTTAGGATTAGGGCTATGGCTCGGTTTTGTATTAGGCTAGGATTATATTTATGGCTAGTTTTAGGAGTAGTGTTATGGTTAGAGTTAGTGGTAAGTTTAGGCTTAGCTTTGTATTAGGGTTAGATTTAGAGTTAAGGTTAGATCTAGGGTTAGGGCTAGGGGTAAGGAAATGGCTAGGGTTACGCCTAGAGTTAGGGCTAGGTTTATGGTTCCATTAAGGTATAGGGTTAGAACTAGTATTAGAGCTAGCGAGAGAGTTAGACTTAGTTTCAGTGCTAAGGTTAGGATTAGGGTTAAAGTTAGGGATAGGGCTAAGGTAGGTCTAAAATTAGGGATAGGGTTGGTTTTAAGTTAGGCCTAGGTTTAAGGTTAGGGTTATGATTAAGGCTATGTTTGGTGATACTATGGGCTAGGGTTTGTGTTCAGTTTACGGCTAGGATTATATATTGGGCTAATGTCAGGTCTAGAATTATGGTTATGGATAGTTTTAGGGTTAGGTTTTGGCTAGGTCTAATGTAAGGATTAGGTTTAGGGTAAGTATTAGCTTAGAGCTAGGGGAATTATTAGGGTCAGGGTCATGGTTAGGGTTTCTTTTAGGTTTGAGTTTAGGAATAGGACTCAAATTAGCAATAGGGTTATGGTTAGAGTTATTATAGGGTTAGATTTAGGGTTCAGGTTAGGTTTAGGGTAATTGATAGGGTTGGGGTTAGTGGTAGGTTTAGGGTTAGGGCTAGGGTTAGCATTAGGGAAAGGGTTATGCTTAGGGTAATGGATACAGTTAGAGTTAAGGTTAGGGATAGGGTTATGGTTAGGATTAGGTCTTGAGATAGGGTTAGGCCTTGAGTTAGCATTAGGGTATGGGTTACGAATAGGTAATGGATACAGATAGAGCTAAGTTTATAGCTAGACTAATGGTTAGGATTATGTCTTGAGTTAGTGTTAGGATATGGGTTAGAACTAGCATTAGTGTTAGTATTATGTTTAGTGTAAGAGTTAAGTTCTGAGCTATGATTAGGGTTCGAGCAAGGGTTAGGTTAAGGGTTATGTTTAGGGATAGGATTAAGGTAGTTTTAGGGTTAGGGTAAGGGTTAGAGAAATGGTTATAATTAAGTTTAGGGTAAGGGTTAGGGTAATAAATAAGGTTAGATGTAGGTTTAGGGTTATGGGCAGGGTTAAATTTAAGTTTAGGCTTAGGTCTATGATTATGTTGAGGTTTGTTTTAAGGGTTAGAGTTTGATCTATTTTTAGGGCTATAGCGAGTATTAGTTTAGGGTTAGATCTAGGGTTAGTTTTCTGTTTAGGGTTAGGATTATGGTTACTTTTAAGGCTATAGTTACAATTAGGGTTAGGGTTAGGGTAATGGGTAGGTTTAGAGCTAGGGTTAGGGTTAGGATTAAGGTTAGGATTAGTACTAGTTTTGGGGTTAGATTCAGGGATAGTTCTAGGTTTATGTTTATAGTAAGGGTTAGGATTTGAGCTAGGATTAGGACTAAGGCGAGGGTTAGGTTTGGGTTAGGGTTAGGGTTAGGTTAGGGTTATGCTTAGGGCTAGGTTAAGGCCTAGGATTAGCTCTAGATTTTTGTTAGTTTTAGGCCTAGGGTTAAATCTGTGGATAATGTAAGAGCTAGGGTTATGATTAGGGCTAGTTTTAGGGTTAGGGTTATGACAAGGTCTAGTGTTAGGTTTAGAATTTCAGTTAGGGTCAGGTTTAGAAGTAGTTTTACTATTAAAGGCAGAGTCAGTGTTTGGGTTATAGTTCAAGTTAGGGTTACAGCCAGAATTAGGAGTAGGTTTAGGTCTAGGAGTAGGGTTAGTGTTTGTGTTAGGATAAGGGTTATTGTTAGGCCTAGGACTAGGTTTTTTTTTTAGGTCTAGGGCTAGAGTTAAGGCTAGATTTAGGATTAGGTTTAGGTACAGGGCTCGTGTTAGATTTTAGTCTAGTGTTAGAGTCAGATTTAGAACTAGGGTTGATGTTACTGTCAGGATAAGGGTCAGGGTTAGTGTTCGGGTTTGTGATAAGATTAGAGCTAGAATGAGGGCTAGGTTCAGGACTATTAATAAGGTTAGGATTTTGGTTAGCCTAAGGATTAGGCATAGGTCTAGGGCTACCATTAGGTTTAGGGTTATTCATAGGGTAAAGGATAGCTTTAGAGCTTGTGTTAGGATTAGGGTTAGAGTTAAATCTAGGTTTAGGGCTCAGATTAGGGCTAGTTTTGTGTTAGGGTTAGGGCTAATGTTAGGGCAATGGCTAATTTAAGAACTAGGGTTACAATGAGGGTTACTTTTAGGGTTAGGGTTAGGAATAGGTCTAGTGTTAGGGTTAGGTTTAAGGTTAGGTTTATATTTAGAGCTAGGGTTTGTGTCATAATATGAGTCAGGGTCAGGGTTAGGTTTAGGACTCGAATTAGAATTAGGTTTACTTTTAGGATTCAGTTTAAAGTTAGGAGGGTTTTTAGAGCTAGGGTGAATGTTAGGATATGAGTCAGGGTCAGGGTTATATTTAAGGTTAGGGTTAGGACTCGAATTAAGGCTATGGTTATGTCTAGGTGTTAGGGTTTTGCTTAAGTTAAGGTTTATGGTTAGGGCTATTGCTCAGTTTGTTTTACTGCTAGGGATAGGGTTAGGGCTAGTTTTATGATTAGCATTAGGGTTAGGGCTAGTTTTAGTGTTAGGCTTAGGGTTAGGGATAGATTTCGAGTTATGGTTAGATCTAGAGTTAGGGCTAGGACTAATGATAGGGCAAGGATTAGGGCTTGGGTTAGGCTTATGGTAATGGATAGGTTTAGAACTAGGAATAAAGATAGAATGAGAGTTAGAGTTAGTCTTAGGGCTAGGGTTAAGGTTAGATTTAGGTATGAGTTAGCGCTATGGCCAGTGTTAGGGTCAGTTTTAGACCTCGGGTTTGTGTTAGGGTCAGAATAAGGGTCAGGGATAGCATAGGGTTTGGGATAGGATTAGAACTAGAATTAGGGTCAGGGTCAGGACTATTAATAGGGTTAGGATTTTGGTTAGCCTAAGGATTAGGGATATGTCTAGGTTTACCATTAGGGTTAGGGTTTCACTTAGGGTAAGGGAGAGAGTTTTAGCTAATTTTAGGGCTAGAGTTAGGGTAGGGTTAGGGTTAAAGTTAGGTTTAGGGTTCGGATTAGGGCTAGTTTTGTGTTAGGGTTAGGACTAGCGTTAGGAAAATTGCTAATATAAGAACTAGGGTTACAATTAGGGTTAGTTTTAGGAATAGGGTTAGGGTTAGGGTTAGTTTTAGTATTAGGGTTAAGTTTAAGTTTAGGGTGATATTTAGAGCTAGGGTTAGTTTAGGATATGAGTCAGGGTTAGGGTTAAGGTCAGGACTCAAATAAGGGCTAGGGTTACTGTTAAGTTTTGGTTTAAGTTTAGGATGGTGTTTCGAGCTAGCATGAGTTTAGCATATGAGTCAGTGTCAGGTATACTTTTAAGGTTAGGATTAGGACTCGAATTAAGACTATGGTTACGTCTAGGTGTAGTGTTAGGGTTTAGTTTAATTTAGGTTTAGGGTTGGGGCTAATGTTCGGTTTTGTTTTCCTGCTTGTCATAGGGTTAGGGCTAGTTTTATGATTAGCGTTAGGATTAGGGTTAGTGTTAGTGTGAGGCTTAGGCTTAGGCTTAGGGCTAGGAGTAAGGATTGGGCAAGGTTTAGGGCTAGTATTAGGGTTATGGTGAGGGCTAGGATTAGAAATAGTGATAGGGCTAGTGTGAGAATTATTGTTAGTCTTAGGGCTAAGGTTAGGGTTAGGGTTAGGGATAGGGCTAAATTAGGGCTAGGATTAGGTCTGTGGTTAGTGTTCAGCTTAAGCATAGAATTAGAGTTAGATTTAGTTTAGGGTAAGGGATAGTGTTATATCTAGTTTTAAAGGTAGGGTGATGTTTAGAATAAGGGTTAGGATTAGGGTTATGATTAAAGCTAAGTTTAGGACTAGGATGAGGGCTAGAGTTTGTTTTAGGGTTAGGGCTAGGATTAGGAGTATGGCTAATTTCAAGTCTAGAATTATGTTTAAAGATAGTTTTAGGGTTAGGATTATGGGTACGTCTAGTGTAAGGTTTAGGTTAATGTTAGGGTCAGGTTTAGGGCTAAGGGTGTTATTAAGGTGAATGTCTAGGTTAGGGTTTGGAATAGGTTAAGGCTTAAAGTTAGGGATTGAATTAGCATTAGGGTAAGGGTTTGTGTAATGATAGGCTCAGAATTAGGGTTCATGTTAGGTTTAGGGAAATGGATAGGGACATGATTAGAGATAGGATTAGGTTTAGGCCTAGGGTTAGCATTAGGGTTAGTGTTATTTTTATGGTAATGTATAGGGTTAGGGCTAGTGTTGTGGTTATGATTAGGGCTAGGGCTATGATTAGGGTTAGGGTTAGGGTTAAAGCTCAGGTTGGGGCTCAGATTAGGACTAGGATTTGGGTTAAGTTACTGCTCGGGTTAGGATTACAGCTAATGTAAGTACAAGGGTTACAATTAGAGCTAATTTTAGGGTTAAGATTAGGGCTAAGTTTAGTGTTAGGGTTAGTGTTAGGATTAGAGTGATGTTTAGAGCTAGGATTAGTGTTAGTGTCAGTGTCAGTTTAAGGGTTAGTTTTAGAGTTCAACTTAAAAATCAAATAAGGGCTACAGTTAGGGGTAGTTGTATGGTTAGGGTTTGGATTAGTTTAAGGGTTAGGGATAGAGCTTATGGCTCGTTTTTTTTTTTTTTTTTTTTTTTTTTTTTAGGGCTAGGGCTACGATTAGGGCTAGTGTTAGGGTTAGGGATAGTGTTAGGTTTAGGATTAGGCTTCAGGTTAGGGTTAGATTCAGACAAATATTATGATCTAAGTTTAGTGCTTGGGCTATGGATAGGTCAAGTGTTAGGACTAAGTTTAGGGCTAGGGTTAGGTTCATTATAAGGGATAGGATTAGAACTAGTGATAGGGCTAGTGTGAGTGTTAGATTTATCCTTAGGTCTAGGGTTAGGATTAGGTTTAGGGATAGGGTGAAATTAGAGTTAAGATTAGGGCTTGGATTAGTATTGGGGTTAGAGCTAGGGTTAGGGTTAGGGTTAGGATTAATCTAGATTTAGGGCTGGGATAAGGGCTGGGGTTTTTGTTAGGGTTAGGGCTAGGATTAGGGCTAGAGCTAATGTCAGGTGTGGGGTTACAGTTGAGGAGAGGACAGTTTTAGGATTAGGTTTATGGCTAGGTCTAGTGTAAGGGTTAGATTTAGGGTGAAGGGTCAGGATTAGAGCTAGGGGAATTATTAGGGTCTGGGTCAGGTTAGAGTTTGGTTGAGATTAGGGTTTAGGGTCAGGGATCAAATAAGCATAGGGGTCAGGGTAAGGGTAATGATAGGTTTTGTTTAGGGTTCAGGTTAGGTGTAGAGTAATTAATAGGGTTAGGTTTAGCGATAGGGTTAGTGTTAGGCTAGGGTTAGCATTAGGGTAAGGGAAATGGTTAGGATAATGGATAGGGTTAAAGCTAAGGTTAGGGGTAGGGTTATGGTCAGGAATAGGTCTTGAGATAGGTTTGGGTTTAGGGTTAGAACTAGAGTTATTGTTAGGGTTTTGTTTAGCATAAGAATTAGATTTTGAACTAGGGTTAGGGCTAGGGAAAGGGTTAGGTTTAGAGTTATGTCTAGGGATAAGACTAGAATGTGGTTAGGGTTAGGGTTGGATTAGGGCTAGCATCATCATTGGGGGAGGGTTAGAGTTAGAGTAATGGATATGGTTAGATGTAGGCATAGGGTTATTGGTAGTGTTAGATTGAAGTTTAGGTTTAGGGTTAGGGCTATTGTTATGTCTAGGTTTGTGGTAAATGTTAGGGTTTGAGATAGAATTAGGTCTTTAGCAAGTGTGAGGTTTAGGGTTAGGTCTAGTGTTAGTTTTCTGGTTAGGTTTAGGGTTAGGGTAAGGCTCTAGGGTTAGGCCAGGTTTAGACCTAGGGTTAGTGTTAGGGTCAAAATAATGGTCTGGGTTAACATAGGGTTTGGAATAATGTTAGAGTTAGAGTGAGGGTAGGGTTGTGACTATTATGGGGTTAGGATTTTGGTTAGCTTAAGGATTAGGGATAGGACTAGGGTTACCATCAGGGTTAGTGTTTTGCTTTGGTTAAGTGATAGCTTTAAAGCTAGCATTAGGGCTAGGGTTAGGCTTAGGTTTAGGGTTAAATCTAGGTTTACGGCTCATATTAGGGCTAATTTTTGTGTTGGGGTAGGGCTAATGTTAAGGCAATGGTTAATGTAAGAACTGGGGTTACAATTAGGGTTAGGGGTAGGGGTAGGTCTAGTGTGAGGGTTAGGTTTAAAGTGACATTTATACCTAGGGTTAGTATTAGGATATAATTCAGAGACAGTGTTAGTTTTAGGGTTAGGGTTAGGATTCAAATAATGGCTAGGATTACTGTGAGGGTTCAGTTTAAGGAGAGGGCAGTGTTTAGAACTAGGTGACTGTTAGAATATGAGTCAGCATCAGGGTTAGTTTTAAGGTTAGGGTTATGACTCGAATTAATGCTAGACTTACTGTTAGGGTTCGGTTTAAGTTTAGGGTGGTGTTTAGACCTAGGGTGAGTGTTAGGATATGATTCGGGGTCAGGGTTACTTTATGGTTATGGTTAGGACTCGAATTAGTGCTAGGGTTAGGTCTAGGTGTAGTGTTAGGGTTTGGTTTAAGTTGAGGTTTAAGGTTAGGACTATTGCTCAGTTATTTTTTTGAGAAAGAGAGAGGGGGGAGAGAGAGAGAGAGAGAGAGAGAGAGAGAGAGAGAGAGAGAGAGAGAGAGAGAGAGAGAGAATTATTTTTTTTTAGTTTTTGGTGGACACAACATCTTTTTTTTAAATTGCATTTGTATTATTGCTGAGGATTGAGCCCAGCATCCCATGCATGCCAGCAAATGCACTACCACTTGAGCCATATCCTCAGCCCCTATTCCTCAGTTTTATATTAGTCCTAGGTTTAGGTTAGGGCTAGTTATATGATTAGTGTTAGGGTTAGGGCTAGTGTTTGTGTTAGGCTTAGGCTTAGGGTTAGGATAAGATTTGGAGTTAAGTTTAGATCTAGGGTTAGGGCTAAGTCTAAGGATAGGGCAAAGGTTAGGGCTAGGTTTAGGGTTATGATAAATGATAGGGATAGAACTAGGGATAAGACTAGGGAAAGTGTTAGAGTTAGTCTTAGGGCTAGTGTTATGTTTAGGTTTAGGAATAGGGCTAAATCAGGGCAAGGATTAGAACTAGGGTTAGTGTTTAGCTTAGGCCTAGCATTAGGGCTAGGGTTAGGGTTAAGTTTAGGGAAAGGGATGTGTAATAGCTAGGTTGAGAGGTAGAGTGAGGGTTAGAATTAGGATTAGGACTAGGGTTAGGGTTAGGGTTATGACTAAGGCTAGGTTTAGGGCTAGGATGAGGGCTAGGGTTTTTTGTAGGATTAGGTCTAGAATTAGGTCTAGGGATAATGTCAAGTCTAATGTTACAGTTAAGAGTAGATTTAGGATTAAGTCTATGTCTTAGTCTAGTGTAAGTGTTAAGTTTAGGGTAAGGGTCAGTTTTAGAGCTAGGGTTATATTTAGGTTCAGGGTCAGTGTTATGGTTTGTATTAGGTTAAGATTTAGGGATAGGGCTCAAATGAGCATTAGGTTTAGAGTTAGGTTTAGGGTGATGAATAGGGTTAGGTGTAGGGTTCAGGGTGTGTTTAGGGTAATGGAGATATTTAGGGTTTGCGATAGGGTTAGGGTTAGGCCTATGGTTAGCATTAGGAATAGGGTTACCATAAGGGTAATATATAGGGTTAGGTTTAGGATTAGGGTTAGGGCTTAAGTTTATGGTTATTGTTAGGTATAAGGCTACGGTTATGTTTAGGCCAAAGGTTAGGCTTTGAGGTATGCTTATGTCTAAGGTGAGGGTTAGGCTTATGGTTAGGGCTAGGTTTAGGGTTAGGTTTATGCTTACAGTAGGTTTAGGACTTGGATTAGCATTAGGTTTTGTGTTAGGTTTAGGTCTAGTGTTAGTGCTCTGGGTAATGTAAGATCTGGGGTTCTAACTAGAGATAGTTTTAGGGTTAGGTTTAGGGTTATGTCTAGGCCTATTGCTAGGTTTAGATTTTGGTTTAGAGTCAGTTTTAGAGCTAGGTTTAGTGTTAGTGTCAGGATCAATGTTCAGATTAGAGTTAAGGTGAAAGCCAGAATCAGGAGTAGGTTTAGGTCTAGGAGTAGTGTTATTGTTTGGTTTAGGTTAAGGGTTATTGTTAGGGCTAGGACTAGGTTTAGAGTAATAGATAGGGTTAGTGTTAGTGATAGGATTAGGGTTAGGCCTAGGGTTAGCATTTGGGTTAGGGTTAGGTTTAGGGTAAAGTATAGAGTTAGTGCTAGTGTTAGGGCTTGTGTTAACCTTAGTATTTTGTCTACGTTTAGAGATAGGTCTAGGGTTAGTGTTAGGGTTAGGTTTAGCAGAAGTGTTAGGGTTTGAGCTAGGGTTAGGGCTAGGTTGAGGGTTAGGATTAGAGTCAAGGCTACAGTTAGGTTTAGGGTTAGGGTTATGGCTTGGGTTAGCATTAGGGTTAGGGTTGTGTTTAAGGTAATGGATAGAGTTTGTGCTAGGATTTGTGCTATGATTAGAGTTAGGATTAGGGCTAGGTTTAAGGTTAGGTTGAGGGTTAGGGCTATTGTTATGTTTAGGGTAAGGATTAGAGTTGGAGTAGTGTTAGGGCCAGGGCCAGTGTTAGGGTTAATGTTGGTGCTGGGCATAGGGTTAGGGTTATGCTTAGGTCTAGGTTTAGGGCTAGAATTAGGGCTAGGTTGTGTGTGAGGTTTAGGGCTACTGTTAGGTGTATGGGTAATGTAAGAGCGAGTGTTATGTTAATGGGTAGATTTAGGGTTTTTGTAGTGTTTGGGTTAGTTTTTCGGTTAGGATAAAGTTTAGAGCTAGGGTTTGTGTTAGGGTAAGGGTCTAGGGTTATGTCTATGGTTATGGTTAGTGATAGATTTAGGGTTATGTTTAGGGTTAGGTCTAGTGTAAGGGTTAGATTTAGGGTAAGGGTCAAGTTTAGAGCTAGATGTATTATTAAGGTCAGGGCATGGCTTATGGTTCTGTTTAGGTTAAGGTTTATATTTAGGGCTTTAATAGTGTTAGGGTTAAAGTTAGGGTTAGGGTAATTAATAGGCTTAGGATTAGGGAACAGATTAGTTTTGTGGTAAGGAATAGGTTTAGGGATTTTGATAGGGTTAGGGTTAACCTAGGGTTAGAATTAGGGTTAGGATTATGGTTAGGGTAATGGATAGGATTAGAGTTAGGCTTAGGTCTAGGGTTATGGTTAGGATTAGGGCTAGGGTTAGGGTAATGTATAGAATTAGAGCTATGGTTAGGGCTATGGTTAAGGTGAGGATTAGGGCTAGGGTTAGGTTAGGGTTTGGGATAGGGCTAGGGTTATATTTTGTTTAAAGATTAGGCTTTGAGCTAGGGTAAGATCTAAGGGGAGGGTTAGGTTTAGGGTTAGGGCTAGGGTTAGTGTAGGGTTACAATTAGGGCTACGTTTAGGCCTAGGATTAGGGCTAGGTTTTGTGTTAGTTTAGGCCTAGGGTTAGGGCCATGAGTAGTTAAGAGCTAGGGTTATGATTAGTGCTAGTTTTAGGGTTAGGGTTACGGCTAGGTGTAGTGTTAGGATTAGGTTTTGAGTTATGCTGAGCTCTGGAGCTAGGTTTATGTTAGGGTCAGGGTCAGTGTTCAGGTGAGAGTGAGTGTTGGGGTTAGTGCCAGAATTAGGACTAGATTTAGGTCTAGAAGTAGGGTTAGTGTTTGGGTTATGTTAAGAGTGAATGTTAGGGCTAGGACAAGGTTGTTGTTCAGGTCTAGGGCTAGAGTTATGGCTAGATTTAGGATTAGGTTTAGGTCTAGGACTCGTGTTAGGTTTAGGTTTAGGTATAGGATTAGCAGTAGGGCTAATGTTATGGTTCAGGTTTGGGTTAAGGTCAGGTTCAGACCTATGGTTAGTGTTAGGGTCAGTATAATTTTCAGGGTTAGGATTAGGGTTTAGGTTATGGTTAGAGCTAGAATGATTGCTAGGGTTAGGACTAGTAATAGGGATAGGGTTTGGGTTAGGCTATGGATTAGAGTTAGGACTAGGGTTAGCATTAGGTTTAGGGTTTGGCTTAAGGTAACAAATAGGATAAGAGCTATGGTTAGGGAAGGGTTATGGACTGGCTTATGGCTAGGGTTAGTGTAAAGGTTAAAACTAGGGTTAGCACTCGGATTAGGTCCAGGTTTTGGGTTAGGTTAGGGCTAGTGTTAGGGCTACAGCTAATGTACAAACTAGGATTATGATGAGGGCCAATTTTTTGGTTAGTGTTATGGCTAGGACAAGTGTTAGGGTTAGGGTTAGTGTTAGCATGATGTTTAGAGCTAGCGTTAGTGTTAGGGTCAGGGTCAGTGTTTAGGTTAGAGTTAGCTTTATGAATAAAGCCAGAATTATCACTAGGGTTAGGTCTAAGGGTAGGGTTAGTGTTTGGGTTAAGTTAAGGTCAACTCTTAGGGCTAGGGCTAGGTTTTTGTTTATGTCTAGGGCTAGAGATATGGCTAGATTTAGGATTAGGTTTAGGTCTAGTGTTAGGGTTAGGTTTAGGAATAGGTTTATTTCTAGTGCTAGTATTAGGGTTCAGTATAGGGTTAGGGTCAGGTTTAGACCTATGGTTACCATTAGGGTCAGAATAAGTGTCAGGTTTGAGTTATGGTTAAAGCTAGAATGAGGGCTAGTGTTAGTACTCGTAATAGGATTAGGGTTAGGACTAGGGTTAGCATTAGGGTTAGGGTTGGCTTAGGGTAAGGGATAGGGTTAGACCTAGGCTTAGGGCTACATTTAGGGTAGGGTTAGGGCTAGTGTTAGAATTAGGTTTAGGGTTAAAGCTAGGGTTAGATTTCAGATTAGGGCTATGTTTTGATTAGAGTTAGGGCTTGGTTCAGAGTTACGGCCAATGTTTGAAGTAGAGTTACAATTTGGGCTAGTTATAAGATTGGGGTTAGGATTAGGTCTAGTGTTAGGGTTAGGTTTAACATTAGGGTGATGTTTGGAGCTAGGGTTAGTATTAGGGTAAAAATTAAGATCAGGGGTAATATTAGGTTTAGGGTTTGGACTTGAATTAGGGCTAGGCTTAGGGCTAGGTGTAGGATTAGGTTTTGGTTTAGGTTAAGCTTTAAAGTTAGGGCTATGACTCAGTTTTGTTTTAGGACTAGGGCTATGTTTACGGCTAGTTTTAAGATTAGTGTTAAGTTTAGGACTAATGTTAGGGTTAGATTTAGTCTTAGGTTTATAGTTAGATTTACAGTTAGGATTAGATGTAGAGTTAGGTCTAGGGCTAAAGATATGGCTAGCATTAGTTCTAGGTTTATAGCTAGGATTGGGGTTATGATAAAAAATAGAGTTAGAACTAGGGATAAGGTTAGGGCAAGAGTGAGAGTTAGTCTTAGGGATTGGCTTAGGGTTTGGTTAGGTATAACACTTAATTAGGGCTAGTAATACGGCTAGGTTTATGTATATGTTTAGGCCTAGGGTTAGTTTGGGGCTTAGGGTTAGGTTTAGTGTAAATGATTGGGTTAGAGCTAGGTTTAGGGCTAGGACGAATGTTAGAATTAGGATTAGGGCTAGGGTTTCATTAGAGTTATGATTAAGGCTAGGTTAAGGGCTAGGATGAGGGCTAAGGTTTGTGTTTTGTTTAGGGCTAGGATAAGTGTTAGGGCAAATGTCAGTTCTAGGGTTACGTTTAGGGATAGTTTTAGGGTTAGGTTTATGGTTATGTTTAGTGTAAGGGTTAGATTTAGGGTAAAGGTCAAATTTAGAACTAGGGGTATTATTAGGGTCAGGGTCATGTATAGGGTTTTGTTTAAGTTAGAGTTTAGGGTTAGGGCTAAAATTAGCATTGGGGTTTGGGTTAGGGTAATGATAGTGTTAGGTTTAGGGTTCAGGTTAGGTTTAGCATAATGGATAGGGTTATAGTTTGGCATAGTGTTAGATTTAGGCCTAGGGTTAGCATTAGAATTAGGGCTATGTTTAGGACAATTGATAGGGTTAGAGCTAAGTTTAGAGCTAGGGTTTTGGATAGGATTAGGGCTATGGTTATGAACAGCGTTAGGGTTAGGGCTATGGTTTGTGTTAAGGTTAGGGCTAGGAGTACAGCTAGGGCAAATATCAGGTCTATGGTTACTTTAGGAATGGTTTTAGGGTTAAGTTTATGGCTAAGTCTAGTATAAGGGTTAGGTTTAGAGGTACGATCAGGGTTTGAGCTAGGTATATTATTACAGGAAGTGTCAGAGTTAGGGTTTGGCTTAGGTTAAGTTTAGGATTAGGGCTCAAATTATCATTAGGGTTAGGGTAATGATAGGGTTAGGTTTAGGGTTCAGGTTAGGTTTAGGTTAATGAACAAGGTTAGGGTTAGGCCTAGGATTACCATTAGGGTTATGGTTAGGTTTAGGGAAATGGATAGGTTTAGAGCTAGTGATAAGGCTAGGGTTATGGTTAGGATTCAGGCTAGGGTTAGGGTAAGGTTTAGTGGTAGGTTTTGGTTTAGAGTTAGGTTTAAAAGTAGGGTTAAGTCTCAAATAAGGGCTAGGTTTTGGGTTTGGTTAGGGCTAGGGTTAGGGCTATGGCTAATGTATGAACTAGTGTTACAATTTGTGCCAGTTTTAGGGTTAGAGTATAGGTGATGTTTAGAGCAAGGGTTATATTTAGGGTCAGTGTCAGGGTCAGGGTTAGTTTTAGTGTTAGGTTTAGGACTAAAATTAGGGCTAAAGTTAGTGCTAGGTGTAGTGTTAGGTTTTGGTTTAAGTTAAGAGATACGGTTATTGCTATGGCTCAGTTTTGTTTTAGGGATAAGGCTAGGGTTAAGGCTAGATTTTGGATTAGTGTCAGGGTTAGGGCTAATGTTAGAGTGAAGTTTAGGTTTAGGGATAGGGTTAGATTTAGAGTTAGGTTTGATCTAGGGTTAGGGCTCACGCTAGGGTTAGGGCTAGTGTTAGGATAATGGTAAGTAATATGGTTAGAACTAGGGATATGTCAAGGGTGAGTATTAGGGTTATTCTTAGGAGTAGGCTTAGGGTGAGGGTTAGGGTTAGAGATAAATTAGGGCTAGGATTAGGACTAGGGTTAGTGTTAGGATTAAGCCTAATGGTTGGGCTAGGGTTAGGGTTAGCATTGTGTTTAGGGTTAAGCTTAGGGGAATGGGAGGGGTTAGTGCTAGGTTTAGTGGTAGGGTGATGGTTAGAATTAGGATTAGGCCTAGGGTTATGGTTCAGTTTAGGATTAAGACTAGGATTAGGGCAAGGATGAGGGGTAGGTTTTCTGCTAGGGTTAAGGCTAGGACTCGGGCTAGGGATAATATAAGGTCTAGGGTTATGGTTAAGGATAGTTTTAGGGTTAGGTTATGGCTAGGTATAGTGTAAGGGTTAGTTTTAAATTAAAGGTCAGCTTTAGAGCTAGAATTATTATTAGTGTCACGGTCATGGTCAGGGTTAGCACTTGGTTTACATTAAGGTTAAGGGGTTAGGGCTTGAATTAGCGTTAGGGTTACGTTTAGATTTAAGGTAATGGAAGGGTTTACTTTAGGTTTTAGTTAAGGTTTAAGGTAACAGATGGGTCAGTTTTAAGCGATCAGGTTAGGGTTAGCATTAGGGTTATGGTTATAGTTAGTGTAATGGATAGTTTTAGAGCTAGGGTTAGGGCTAGGTTATGGTATGGATTAAGTCTAGGATAAGGATTAAGTTTAGGGATAGAGCTAGGTTTTGTTTAGGGTGGTGTTAGGGTTAGGGTAAATGTTAGTTTAGGGTTAAGATTGTGGTTAGGTTAAGATAAGGGTTAGTATTTGAGCTAGGGTTAGAGCTAGTGCGAGGGTCAGGTTTAGGTTTAGTTCTAAGTTCAAGATTATCGTTAGAGTTAGGTTTAGTATTAGGGATAGGGTTTTAATTAGGGTTAGCATTAGGGTTAGGGTAATGGATATGGTTAGAGCTAAAGTTTGGGCTAGGGTTAAGGTTAGGATTAGGGCTAGTGTATGGATTAGAATTTAGGATAGGGCTAGGGTTATGTTTAGTGTAAGGGTTAGGCTTTGAGCTAGGTTTAGGTCTAAGGAGAGGATTATGGTTAGAGTTAGGGTTTGGGTTAGGGCTAGGTTTAGGTTTATGCTTAGAGCTAAGTTTAGGCCTAGGATTAGCTCTAGGTTTTGTGTTAGGTTTAGGGCTAGGGTTAGGCCTATGAGTAATGTAAAATCTAGGGTTATGTTTAGGGCTAGTTTTAGGTTGAAGGTTATGGCTAGGTCTAGTGTTAGGTCTAGGTTTTGGGTTAGTGTCAGGTTTAAAGCTAGTTTAAGTGTTAGGATCAGGGTCAGTGTTCGGGATAGGGTTAGGTTTAGGGTTAGAGCCAGATTTAGGACTAGGGTTAGGTCTAGGGGTAGGGTAAGTGTTTGGTTTATGTCAAGGGTTATTGTTAGGGCTAGTGCTAGAATTTTGTTTAGGTCTATGGCTAGAGTAATAGCTACATTTAGGATTAGCTTTGGGTCTAGGTGTAGTATTAGGCTTAGGTATAAGTATAGGGTTACCAGTAGGTCTAGTGTTTGGTTTTGGTTTAGGTTTAGGGTGAGGTTTATACCTAGGATTACTTTTAGGGTCAGATGAGGGTCAGGGTTAAGTTTTAGAGGTAGAATGAGGGCTAGGGCTAAGACTAGTAATATTTTTAGAGTTAAAGTTAGGCTAAGGATTAGGGTTAGGACTAGGGTTAGCATTTGGGTTAGGGTTTGGCTTAGGGTAATGGATTGGTTTAGAGCTAGGGTTAGAGCTAGGGTTAGGGTTAGGTTTAGGGCTAGTGTTAGAGTTCTGATTAGGGATAAAGCTAGGTTTAGGGCTCGGATCCAGGGTAGGATTTGTGTTAGGGTTAATGTTAGGGTTAGGACAATAAATAATGTACAAACTAGGGTTACAATTAAGGATAGATTTAGGGTTAGAGTTAAGACTTGGTCTAGTGTTAGGGTTAATTTAAGTTAGGGTGATGATTAGAGCTAGGATTAGTGTTAGGGTCAGCGTCAGTGTCAGTAATTTTTAGAGTTAGAGTTAGGGCTAGGTGTAAGGTTTGGGTTTGGTTTAGGTTAAGGGTTTGGGTTAGAGATATGGCTTGGTTTTGTTTTATGGCTAGGGTCAGGGCTAGGGCAAGTTTTAGGAATTGCATTGTGGTTAGGGGTAGTGTTAGGGTTTGGTATGGCTTATGATTACAGTTAAATTTAGGGTTAGGTTTAGATTTATAGTGAGGGTTAGATCTAGAGTTTGGACTTGGGCTAAGGATAGAACTAGGGCTAGGGCTAGGGCAAGAGTTATAGTTAGTCTTAGGGCTATGGTTAGGGTTAGGATAGGATTAAATTAGGGCTAGGATTAGCGCTAGGTTTAGTGTTAATATTAGGCATAGGGTTAGGGCGGGGGGTAGGGTTAGGTTTAGGCTTGTGGTTAGGTTTATGGTAAGGGATGGTGTTATAGGTAGGTTTAGGGCTAGGGTGAGTGTTAGAATTAGGTTTAGGGCTCGGGTTATGTTTTGGGTTAGGATTAAGGCTAGATTTAGTGCTAGGATTATGGTTAGGGTTAATTTCAGGTATAGGGTTACAGTTAAAGACTGTTTAAGGTTAGGTTCATGGCTACGCCTTGTGTAAGTGATAGGTTTAGTGTTAGGGTCAGGTTTAGAGATAAGGATATTATTAGGGTCATGGTCATGATTAGTGTTTTGGATAGGTTAAGGTATAAAGTTAGGACTCAAATTAGCATTAACTTTAGGATCAGCGTAATGATAGGTTTAGGTTTAGGTTTCAGGTTAGATTTAGGGTAATGGATAGGGAGAAGATTAGAAATAGGGTTAGGTTTAGGCCTAAGGTTAGCATTAGAGTTAGGGTTATGATTAGGGTAATGGGTAGGGTTAGAGCTAGGGTTACAGCTAGGGATATGGTTACAATTAGTGATACGGTTGGAGTTAAGTTTAGGGTTAAAGCTAGAGATAGGGCTGAGAATAGAGCTAGGATTTGGGTTAAGTTAGGGCTAGGGTTAGGGTTACATCTGATGTAAATACTAGGGTTATGATTAGGGCTAATTTTAGTGTTATGGTTTAGGACTAGATCTAGTGTTAGGTTTAGGTTTAGGGTTAGGGTGATGTTTAGACCTAGGGTTAGTGTTAAGGTAAGAGTCAGGTTGAGGGTTCGTTTTAGGGTTTGGCTTAAGACTTGAAATTATTGCTAGGGTTAGGGCTAGGTGTAGGTTTAGGGCTTGGTTTATGTTAAGTATTTGTTTTAGGTCTATGTCTCGGTTTTGTTTTAGTGCTAGGGCTATGGTTAAGGCTAGTTTTAGGATTAGCCTTATGGTTAGGGCTACGGTTAGGTTTAGGCTTAGGCTTATTGTTAGGGTTAGATTTAGAGTTAGGGTTAGATCTAGTGTTATGGCCAGGGATATGAATAGGACCAGGGTTAGACCTATGGTTCAGGCTAGGATTAGGCTTCCAGTAATGTATAGGGTTAGAACTAGAGTTAGGGTTAGGGTGAGAGTTAGAGTCAGTCTTTGGAATAGGGTTAGGGTTAGGGTTAGGGATAGGGATAAATTAGGGCTAGGGTTAGTGTCAGGGTTAGTCCTAGCGTTAGGGTTAGGGTTATAATTAAGGCTATGTTTAGGGCTAGGATAAGGGCTAGGGTTTGTGCTAGGGTTAGGGCTAGGATTATGGCTAGGGCTAAAGTTAGGTCCATGGTTATGGTTATGGATAGTTTTAGGGTTAGGTTTCTGTCTAAGTCTAGTGTAAGGGTTATGTATTGAGTAATAATCAGGTTTAGAGCTAGGGGAATTATTAAGTCAGGGTCAGTGTTGGGCTTTGGTTTAGGTTTGAGTTTAGGGTTAGGGCTCAAATTAGCATTAGTGTTAGCATTTAGGGTAATGATAAGGTTAGGTTTAGGGTTCAGGTTAGGTTTAGGGTAATTGACAGTTTGGGGGATAGTGATAAGGTTAGGGTTAGGCCTAGGGTTAGCATTAGTGTAAGAGTAATGTTTGCGGTAATGGATACAGTTAGAGTTAAGGTTATGACTAGGGTTATGGTTAGAATTAGGTCTTGAGTTAGGGTTAGGGTGAGGGTTAGAACTAGGGTTAGGTTTAGGGTTATGTTTAGCATAAGGGTTAGGTTCTGAGCTATGGTTAGGGCTAGGCTGGGAGTTAGCTTCAGGGTTAGGTCTAGGGATAGGATTACCATAGGTTTGGGGTTGGAGTTAGGGTTAGAGTTAGACCAAGGATTAGTGTTATGGTCAGTATAAGGGTCAGGGTTAGGGTTAGAATTTGGGATAGGGTTAGAACTAGAATGAGAGCTAGGGTTAGGGCTATTAATAGAGTTAGAGTTTTGGTTAGCCTAAGGATTAGGGATAGGTCTAGGGTTACCCTGAGGTTTAGGGTTGTGCTTAGGGTAAGGGATTGGTTTAGAGCTAGGTTTAGGGCTATGGTTAGGGTTATAGTTAGAGTTAAATCTAGGTTTAGGGCTCGGATTAGGGCTAGTTTTGGTGTTATTGTTAGGGATAGGATTAGGGCCACAGCTAATATAAGAACTAGGGTTAAAATTAGGTTAGTTTTAGTGTTATGTTTAGGTTTAAGTTTAGGGTGATATTTATAGCTAGGGTTTGTGTTAGGATAAGAGTCACATCAGGGTTCGTTTTAGGTTTATGGATAGGACTCGAATTATTGTTAGGGTTATTCTTAGCATTCAGTTTAAGGTGAGGGTGGTGTTTACAGCTAGGTTGAGTGTTAGGATATGAGTCACGGTCAGTGTTATTTTTAAAGTTAGTGTTAGAACTCGAATTAGGGCTAGGGATAGATCTAGGTTTAGTGTTAGGGTTTGGTTTAAGTTAATGTTTAGGGTTAGGGCTATTGCTTGGTTTTGGTTTAGTCCTAGGGTTAGGTTTAGGGCTAGTGTAAGTGTTAAGCTTAGGCTTATTGTTAGGGTTAGATTTAGGGTTAGGGCTGAAACTAAGGATAGGGCAAGAGTTAGGGCAAGGGATAGGGTTATGGTAAAATATAGGCTTATGGTAAGGGATAGGTTTAGAACTAGGGATATGTATAGGGCGAGAGTTAGAGTGTGTCTCAGGGCAATAGTTAGTGTTAGGGGTAGAGATAGGTTAAATTAGTGCTAGGATTAGGGCTAGTTTTATTGTTTGGCTTAAGCCTAGAGTTAGGGTTAGGGTTAAGTTTATGGTAAGAGATGGCTAGGTATAGAGGTAGGGTGAGGTTAGAATTAGGGTTAGGGGTGGGATTAGGGTTATGATTAAAGCTAGGTTTAGGACTAGGATGAGGACTAGGGTTTGTTTTAGGTTTAGGACTAGGATTAGGGCTAGGGCTTATTTCATGTACAGAATTATGGTTAAAGATAGTTTTAGGGTTAGATTTATGGCTACGTCTAGGGTAAGGGTTAGGTGTAGGGTTATGTTCAAGTTTAGAGCTAGGGGTTTTATTAGAGTCAAGGTCAGGGTTAGGGTTTGGGATCGGTTAAGGTTTAAAGTTAGGGCTTGAATTAGTTTTAGTGTTAGGGTTAGGGTAATGATATGGTTAGGTATAGGTTCAGGATAGGTTCATGGTAATTGATTGGATTAAGATTAGGGATAGGTTTAGGTTAATGCCTAGGGTTAACATTAGGGTTATGGTTTTGGTTATGGTAATGGATAGCGTTAGAGATCTATTTAGAACCAGGTTTATGGTTTTGAATAGAGCTAGAGTTAAAGCTACGATTAGGCCTATGTTTTCTGTTAAGTTAGGGATAGGGTTAGGCTTAGGGCTAAAGTAAGTACTAGGGTAAAGTTTAGGGCTAGTTTTAGGGTTTTAGGGCTAGAGATAGTATTAGGATTAGGCTTAGGGTTAGGGTGATGTTTAGAGCTAGTAGTATTAGGGTCAGTGTCAGGTTCAGGGTTAGTTTAAAGGTTTGGCTTACAACTCATATTAGAGTTAGGGTTAGGGCTAGGTTTAAGGTTATGGTTTGGTTTGGTTTAGGTTAAGTGTTAGGGTTCTAGCTATAACTCGGTTTTGTTTTAGGGCTAGGGCTATGGTTAAGGCTAGTTTTAGGATTAGTGTTATGGTTTGGGCTAGTGTTAGGGTTTGGCGTAGTCTTCAGTTTAGGGCTCGATTTAGAGTTCGGTTTTGTCTAAGGTTAGTCCTAGGGCAAAGGATAGGGCAAGGGTTAGGGCTAGGGTTAGGACTAGGGTTATGGTTATGGTAAGAGTTAGAATGAGTGAAAAGTCTAATGTGAGAGTTAGAGTTAGTCTTAGGACTAGGGTTAGGGATAGGGCTAAATTAGGGCTAAGGTTAGAGATAGTTTTAGGAAAAGGTTTACTTCTAGGTCTATTGTAAGGGTTAGGTATAGAGTAAGAGTCAGGTTTAGAGCTAGGGGAATTATTAAGGCCAGGGTCAATGTTAGGGCATGTTTTAGGTTTCAGTTTAGGGTTATAGCTCGAATTAGAGTTAGTGTTAGGGTTAAGGTCAAAATAGGGTTAGGTTTATGGTTCAGGTTAGGTTTAGGTAATTGATAATTTTGGAGATAGTGATAGGGTTAGGTTTAGTCTTAGAGTTATCATTAGGATAAGGGTTATGTTTAGGGTAATGGTTTCATTTAGAGTTAAGTTTAGGGCTAGGGTTATTGTTAGGATTAGGTCTTGGGTTGGGTTAGGGTGAGGGTTAGAATTAAGTCTAGGTTTACGGCTCAGATGAGGGGTTTTGTTAGGGTTAGGGCTAGAATTATGGCTAGATATAATGTCAAGTCTAGGGTTACAGTTAGGGATACTTTTAGGGAAAGGTTTACGGCTAGGTCTATTGTATGGGTTAGGTATAGGGTAAGAGTAAGGTTTAGAGCTAGGGGAATTATTAGGGCCAGGATCAGTGTTAGGCCTTGGTTTAGGTTTGAATTTAGGGTTACGGCTCAAATTAGAGTTAGGGTTAGGTTTAGGGTAAAGATAGGGTTAGGTTTAGGGTTCAGGTTAGGTTTAGGGTAATTGATAGTTTTGGGGATTGTGATAGGGTTAGGATTAGTCCTAGGGTTATCATTAGGATAAGGGTTATGTTTAGGGTAATGGATACAGTTAGAGTTAAGGTTGGGGCTAGGGTTATGGTTAGGATTAGGTGTGGGTTAGGGTGAGGGTGAGGGTTAGGATTAAGGCTAGTTTAACCACTCGGATGAGGGTTTGTGTTAGGGGTAGGGGTAGGGCTAGGATTAAGGCTAGGGTTAATGTCAAGGTCAGCATTACAGTTAAGGATAGTTGTAGGGTTTTGTTATGAATAGGTCTACTGTAAGGGTTAGGTTTAGGGTAAATGTCAGGTTTAGAGCTAGGTGTGTTATTATGGTCAGGGTCAGGATAAGGGTTTGGTTTTGGTTAAGGTTTAGAGTTAAGGCTTGAATTAGCATTAGGTTTAGAGTAAAGGACATGGTTAGATTTAGGGTTCAGGTTAGGTTTAGGGTTTTGAATAGCCTTAGGGATAGCTATACAGTTAGATTTAGTCCTATTCTTAGCATTTGGGTTATGCTTAAGTTTAGGGTAATAGATAGAATTACAGCCAGGTTTAGGGCTACATTTATGGTTATGATGAGGGCTAGTGTTAGGATTAGGGTTAAGGTTATGGCTAGGCCTAGGGTTAGGGTTAGGTTTAGGGTAAGTGTTATGGTTGGGCCTAGATTTAAGGCTAGAGTGAGGGTTAGGGTTAGAGCAGGTCTAGGGTAAATATTAGGGTTAGGGCTACATTTAGCATTGGGGTTATGGTTAGAGTTATGGTAATGGATATATTTAGAGCTAGGGTTTGTGCAATAGTTACAGTTAAAATTAGGGTTAATGTTAGGGTTAGGGATAGAGCTATGTTAATGTTTAGGGTTAGGATTAGGGCTCAGTTTAGAGGTAGTGTTAGGGTTAGAATTACTTTATTCAAATTTCTTTGATACAATCCAGGATTCATCTTTAACTAACCTTACTCTGTTTCCCAGGTTTAGTCCTTTTGGTTCTACTGTTTGGTGTCCAGAACTGTTAATATTTTCATTTTACTTCATTTTGACCTATACGCGTAAATGTAAATGGACCTGTAAATCAAACAGGGTTTATGCTAGCTGCTTGAAACTGCAGACAAACCCTGAATTCTTTGTGGGGACACTCTGGTATATTCCTTGTGAGTGTAGGCCTAAGCTGAAGCACACAAAAACATTTTTATCTGACAGCCCTTTAGCAGAAAACAGGGAATGTGCATGCACTGAAATTCCTCCCATAATTATTTGGTCAAATTTGTTTGATACTGAGTAGGATTCATTATTTAACTTGCCCCACAAAGCTCTCCAAGTGTGGGACTTCTAGTATCAATGGTTCTCTAATCAAGTTAGGGTTAGTGTTAGGTTTAGGGTTAGGGCTAGGGCTAGATGTAGTGTTTGGGTGAGAGTAAGTTTTGTACATATTTCGTTGATACTTGGAAGGAGTCATCTTTTACCTAGCCTTAATATGCTCCTCAGGTTTGGGGCTTCTTATTTCAATGGTTCGCTAACAGAGACACTCTATATTTCAAGGTTTCACTTCATATTGACCTATATAGGTAAATGAAAGTGGAGGTTGAAATCAAACCGGGTTGGTGCTAGCTGTTTGAAACTTCAAACACTGAATCAGTTTTCTGTGTGAACTCTCTGGTTTGTCCTTGTGAAAGTAGCCCTAAGATGAAGATGGCAAAAACAACTTTACCTGAGATCCCTTTAGATGAAAACAGAGAAATATGCATGAACTGAAATACCACCTCAATTATTTGGTCATATTTCTTTAATACTGCATAGGATTCATCTGATATCTTAGCCCACTAAGCTCCCCAAGTTTGGGACTTCTAGGATCTTCAGTGTTTCAATCAAGTTAGGGTTTGTGTTAAGGTTAGTGTTAGGGATAGTGTTAGAGCTAGTATTAGGATTAGTTACTTTTTTTCAAGTTTCTTTGATACTGGGAAGGATTAATCTTTTCCCTACTCTTACTATACTCCACATGTTTGGGCCTCCTAGGTTTAATGGTTCACTGTAAGGAACAGTTTTTATTTTAAAGTTTGACTTCATTTTGTCCTATACAGGTAAATGGAAATGGAGCTGAAAATCAAACAGCATTGGTGCTAGCTGATTGAAACTTCACACTCCATCAATTCTCTGTTAGCAATCTCTGGTTTGTTCTTGTGACAGTAGGCCTAAGCTGAAGCATGTAAAAACAACTTTATCCAAGAGTCCTTTAGGAGATAATAGGGAAATATGCATGTACTTATATACTCCATCAACTTTTTGGACAGATTTCTTTGATACTGCACAGCATTCATTCCTTAGTTTGCCCCACTAGGCTGCTAAGTTTGGAAATTCTATGGTCAAAGGTTTCTTAAAAATTAGGGTTTGGGGAAGAGCTAGGGTTAGAGCTAGTGTTAGGGTTAGAGATAGTTTTATTCAAAATTCTTTGGTAATTGGCAGGATTTATCTTTTAGCTAGATTTACTCTGTTCCCCAGGTTTAGGCCTTCTCTGTTCACAGGTTCGCTGTCAGGAACAGTTTTTATTTTAAGATTTCAGTTCTAACACTAACTCTAACCATAACCCTATTTTAACATCAACACTGACCCTAACACTAATCCTAACTATAACCATAACACTGAATTTAACACCAACCCTAATACTAACACAAACACTAACCCTAAATATAATCCTTAGTGTATCAATAAACCTAACCTTAAACCTAACACAAACACTAACACTAACCCTAACCCAAACTCTAACCAAACAGTAACACTAACCCTAATCTTAAAAATAAACATAAACTTAACACCCTAACACTAACACTTAAACTAACACTAACCCTAAACCTAACCCTTGCACACACCCTAACCCTAATTCTAAAATAACCCTAACCCTAACCCTAACTTTAACCCTAACACTAACCCTAACCCTAACCCTAAACCTAAACCTAATGCTAACCCAAACGCTAATACAAACCCTAAACCTCACCCTATCCCTAACCCTATCCATAATACTAACTCTAAAACTAACACTAAACCTAACCCAAACATTAATCCTAAACCTAGCCCTTACCCAAATCATAACACTAAACCTAACCCTAATCCCTATCCTAACCCTAAACCTAACACTAACACTTACCCAAACATTAATCCTAACCCTAACCCTAAATAACCATAACTCTAAAACGAACCCTAACTGTAACCTTAACATTAACCCTAACCCTAACATTAACAAATAACCCTAAACTTTTATCCTAACCCTAACACTAAACCTAATCCTAAACTTAACCCTAACCCTAACACTAAAACAAACCCTCACCCTAATGCTAACACTTTCACTAACCCTAAACCTAACCCAAACCCTAACCGTAACACTAAACTTAAACCTAACTCTAATCCTGACATCTACAGATATGTTAAAACTATCCCTAATATTAACACTAACCCTAACCCTAAATTTAAACCTAACCCTAACACTAACCCTAACCCTAATCCTAACACTAATTCTAACCCTAAACCTAGCCCTAACCATATCCCTAACCCTAACACAAAACCTAACCCTACCCCTAACACTAACTACAACACAAACCCTAATTCTAATCTTGAACCTAACACACACCCTAAAGCTAACCATAACCCTAACATAACCCTAACCCTAAACCTAACCTATCCCTTACCCTAACCCTAATCCTAACACTAACCCTAAAACTAATCTTAAAATAAATCTAATGATAACACTGACAATTAACATAACCCTAAATCTAACCATAAAACTAACCCTAACACAAAACTTAACCCCAACCCTAAAACTAACCCTAATCTGAATCCTAACCATAACCATAAACCTAACCCTAACCCTAACCCTCATCCTAACACAAACCCAAACACTAACCCTAACAATAAGCTTAACCATAACCCTAACACTAACCCTAACACTAACACTAACACTAACTAAATCGGTAACCATAACCCTAACCCTAACACTAAACTTAAACCTATCCCTAACACTAACAAAACCCTAACACTAAACAAAACCCTAACCCATACACTAACCCTAAACGCAAACCTAAACCTATCACTAATGCTAGCCATAAACATAAGCGTAACTAACCCTAAAACTATCCCTAACCATAACACTATTCATAACCCTAACCCTAACTATAACCCATACACTAAAACTAACCCCAACGCTAAACCAAACTCTAACCCTAACCATAACACTCTCCCTAACCCTAATCCTAACACAAATCCTAAACAAAACCCTAACACTAAACCTAATGCTAATCCTAACCCTAACACTAACCCTAACCCTAACACTAACATTAGCCGTAACCAAAACCATAACTGTAACTCTAGAACGAACTGTTACCATAACCCTAATAGTAACACTAACCCTAACAGAAACCCTAACACTAAGCCTAAAACTAACCCTAACTTAACCCTAACACTAACCCTAACCCTAACACTAACACTAAACCTAACCTTAAACCTAAACCTAATCCTAACCCAAAACCTTTCCCTAACCCTAACCTGAGCACTAACTGTAACACTAACACTAACCCTAAGTGTAACACAAAACTGAAACCTAACCCTAAAACTAACCCTAAAACTAAACATAACCATAAACCTAAACCTTATATTAACACCAACCTTAAATCTTACCATAACACTGAACCTAACACTAACCCAAATTCTAACCCTCACCCTAACCCTAACCCTATCCCTAATGCTAACCATTACTCTTATACTAAACCTAACACCAACCCTAACCCTAACCGTAACCATGAACCTAATGCTAATCCTCACCCTTACACAAACACAAACCCTAATCTTAACACTAACACTAACTCTAACCCTAATCTTAACTTTAACCCTAACACTAACCCTAGCCATAACACTAACATAACACTAACACTAACACTAACCCTAAACATAAACATAAACTTAACAATAACCCTAACACTAACCCTTATTCTAATACTAACCCTATCCCTAACTGTAACCCAACACTAAACCTAAACCTAACATTAATGCTAACAGTAACATTAACCTTAAACCTAAGCCTAAAACTAACCCTACATATTTCCATAACACTAACACTATCCATAACTCTATCCCTAACTTTAAACCAAACACTAAATCTAACCCTAACCCTAACCCTCACCCTAACCCTAACCCTACCACGAACCATAACCCTAACCCTAACACTAAACCTAACCCTATACCTAAACCTAATGCTAACCCTAAACCTAACACTTACCATAACTCTAACCATAACCCTAACCTATCACTAAACCTAAACCTAGCCCTAACACTAACACTAACCCTAACCCCAAACGTAACCGTAATCCGAAATCTTACCCTAAACCTAATACTAACCCTAACCCAAACACAAACCCTAACACTAAGCCTAAAACTAACCCTAACCTAACCCTAACACTAATGCTCACCTTAACCCTAACACAAACCATAACACTAAACCTATCCGTAAACCTAAATCTAACTCTAAACCTAAACCTAAACCTTACCCTAACCCTAAACAGAGCACTAACCCTAACCATAACACTAACACTAAAACTAACCCTAACACTCACACTAATCTTAAAACTTACCCTAAACCTAATTCCAATTCTAATGGTAACCCTAACACTAATTCTAAACCTAACCCTAACTCTAACTGTAATAATTACTCTAACTCTAACCCTAACCATAAACCTAACCATAACCCTAACCCTAACCCTAATCCTAACACAAACCCTAACCCATATCATAACCTTAAACATAACCCAACCCTAACAGTAACCCTTCCCTAAAACAAACCCTAAACCTAACACTAACCATAAAACTAAGCCTCACCCTAACACTAACCATAACCCTAACAATAACTCTAAACTTATCACTAAACATAACCCTAACCCTAACACTAACCCTAATACTATCCCTAAACCTATCCCTAAAAATGACACTAAACCTAACCCTAAATGTAATGCTTACATTACACAAAAACAAACCCTAACACTAATCCAAAACTAAACCTAAACATAATACTAACCCTAACCCTAAACTTAATACAAACCCTAATACTAATCCTAACACTAACACTAAATCTAATCCTAATCCTAACCCTAAACCTACCACTAACCCTAACTGTAACCCTAACACGAAAACTAAACCGAACCCTAACCCTAATTCTTTCACTAATCTAACCCTAACCCAAAACCTACATTTACCCTAACCCTTAGACTAAACCTAACCCTAAAAGTAACCATAACCCTAACAGTAACACTAATCTTAACCCTAACACTAAACCTGTCAAAAAAAATCCAACCCTAAACCTAAACGTAATTCTAACCCTAACCATAACACCAACACTAACATTATCCCTAACCCTTACCCTAAATGAAACACTAAACATAACCATAACAGTAACACTAACCCAAACCCTAACCCTAACACTAAACTAAACCTAATCTTAACCGAAACCCCAACCGTACACCTGACTGTAACACAAACCCTAACCCTAAGCCTAACACTAACACTAAACCTAACCCTAACCCTAAAACTAACCCTAATTCTAACCCTAACCAAACCTTAACCCTAACACAAAAACTAATGCTTACCATAACCCTAACCCTAACCTAACCCCAACCTTAAAGCTAACCTAAATCTTACCATAATGCTAACCCTAACACTAACCCTAAAACTAATCTTAACCTAAATCTAAAGATAACAGTAACAATAAACTTAAACCTAAACCTAACACTAAATCTAACCCTAACACTAACCTTAACCCTAACCCTAACTTAAACCTAAACCTAATCCTAATCCTAACCCTGACCTGAATCGTAAACTTAACTGTAACTCTCACCCTAACACAAACACGTACACTGATCCCTAACCAAACCTTAAACCTAAACCTAACACTAACCCTAACACTAAAACTAACACTAACACAAACTCTATCTGTAACCATAACCCTAACCCTAACATTAACCCTAAGCCTAATCATATATAACCCTAAGCCTAACTCTAACACAAACCCTAACCCTAAAACTAACCCTAACACTAAGACTAATCTTAACTCTATCCCTAACACTAACAGTAACCCTAACACTAACAACAACCCTAACCCTATCATTAACCATAACTTTTAAACTATAAAGACAACACTGAACCTAACCCTAAACCTAAACATTACACTAACCCTAAACCTATCCCTAACATGAACTCTAACCCTAAATCTAACAATAAATCTAACACGAACCCTAACCCTAACCCTCACCCTAACACTAACCATAACCTTAAACATAATCCATCACAATCCCACACCCAAACCCTAACCCTAACGCTAACCTAACCATAATACTAACCCTTACCAAAATCTAACCCTACTCATAACACTAACACGAACCCTAACCCTAATAACTCCACTAAGCCCAACCCTCAACCGAACATTTATCCTAACCCTAAGACTAAACCTAAAACTAACCCTAACCTTAACATTAACACTAACCCTAAAACTAACACTAACAATAACACTAACTCTATCTCTAACCTTAATAAAAAGACTAACACAAATCATATCCCTGATGCTAATCTAAGCCTTACCCTCAACCTTACCCAACCGTAACCACTAACCCAAACCCAAATACTAACTTTAACATTTACTGAACTCTAACACTAACCCTAAAACTAAACCTAAGTTTAAAACTAAACCTAACCCTAAACTTAACCCTAACACTAACACTAAATGTAACTCTAACCCTAAACATAACACTTACCCTAAACCTAAACCTAACCCTAACTCTAAACCTAACCCTAACATGAATCTTAACCCTAACCCTAAAAGTAACTCTAACGCTAACACTAACCCTAAGTTTATCCTAACTTTAATCTAGCACTAACCATAACAATAACCCTAAACCTATACCTTAACCTTACAATAACCCTAACTCTAACCCTAATCCTAACACTAACCCTAACCCTAATCATAAACTTAACCTTAAATCAAACCTTAACCCTAACCCTAACCCTAACACAAACCATAAAAAATCCATAACCCTAACACCAACCTAATCCTAACCCTTACCTAACAGTAACCATAATTCTGACCCAAACATGAACGCTAACACTAACCCTAACCCTAACCCTAAAACAAACCCTAACCCTAAATATACCAGTAAGCCTAAGCCTAACCAAAACCCTAACCCTAACACTAATACTAACCCTAAACCTAACACTAACCTTAACATTAGTACTATCCCTAACTCTAAACCTAACCCTAAATCTAACCCTAACCCGAACGCTAATACTAAATCTAAACCTCATCATAACCCTAATCCTATCCCTAACACTACCCCTAAACGTAACACTAACCCTAACCCAAACATTAATCCTAACACAAAACCTAACACTAACCGTAACACTAAATCTAACCCTAACCCTAAACCCAAAACTAACAATAACCCTAAACTAACCTTAAAATGAAAACTAACCCTAACACGAACCCTAACCTGAACCCTAACCTTAAAACTAATCCTAACATTAACACTAACACTAAACAGAACCCTAATCTTAACCCTAATATAAACCTAACCCTAACCCTAATCCTAACACTAACTCTAACCCTAACCCTAAACCTAATCCTAACAAAACCCCTAACCAGAAACAATAACCCTGACCCTTATCGAAAACTAACCCTCACACTTACCTAACCCTAACCCTAACCCTAACCCAAACACTAACCCGAACCCTAATGCAAACCCTAACACTAACCGTCACTCTAACACTAACACTAAACTTATCACTAGCCCTAACACTAACCATAACCCTAACCTGCCCAACACTAACTCTAACCATAAACCTAACATTAACACTAACACTTAACTTAACTCTAACCCTAACCCTAAACCTAACACGAATCCTAACCCTAACCCTAACTCTAAAACTAAAACTAACCATAAAACTAACATTAAAACTAACCCTAACCCTAAACCTAAAACTTACACTAACCCTAACCCTAACAATAACATGTACCCTAAACCTTACTCTAACTCTAAACTAACCCTAACCCCAAATATAACACTTACCCTAACCTAAACCCTAAACCCAACACTAAGCTAAACCCTAACACTAACCGTAACCATCACCCTAACCATAACACTATCTGTAAACCTAACACAAAACCTAACCCAAACCTAACAGTAATCCTAACCCTAACACTAAGACTAACATTAACCTAACTAACTAAAACGAACACTAACCCTAACAGGAACAATAACACTAACCCTAACACACACCCTAACCCTAACAGAAACCCTAACCCTAAACCTAACACTACCCTAACCGTAAATCTAAAACTAACCCTAACCCTAACCAGAAACCTAACCCTAACTCTAACTCTTAATAACACTAAACCTAACCGTAAACTTAACCCTAACTCTAACCCAAAACCTAATTCCAAATTTAACCAGAACACTAACAGTAAACCTAACCCTTATTCCAACACTAATCCTAATCCTAAAACTATTACTAATCTTCACAGCTAACCCTAAACCTAACACTATCACTAACCCTATCACTAACACTAACACTAAACCTAAACATAACCCTAATGCAAACTCTAACCCTAACCCTACCACTAAACCCAACCCTAACCCATCCTTAAACTTAACTCTAACACTAAATCTAACTCTAACCCTAACCATATAATTAATCCAACACCAACCTACCACTAACCATAACCCTCACCCTAACAATAACCCTAACACTAACCATAAACATAACCCTAAATTTAACCCTAACACTAACCCTAAACCTAAACCCAAACCTAGCAGTAACCCTAAACCTAATCCAAAACCTAACACTCTACCAAACCCTAACCCTAACACTAATCCTAAACTGAAACCTCACCCTAGCCATAAACCTAACCCAAATGATCACCGTTACCTAATCCTCACCCTAAACTTAAACCTAACAATCACCCTGATACTAACCCTAACCTAACACAAACAGTAACCCTAAACATTCAACTAATCCCAACCCTATCACAAACCCTAACCCTAACCCTAACACTAACCCTAAACCTAACCATAAGTTTAACTCTAAAACTCACCATAACCCTATCCCTAACACTAACACTAAGTCTAATTGTAACCCTAACAAAAACCCTACCCCAATTCACAACCCTAACCCTAATCTAACCCTTAACCTCACCCTTACTTAACCCTAAACCTAATCCTAAAATAAACACTAACACTAACCTAACCCCAATCCTAACGCTAACCCTAAACCTATCCCTAACACTAACCTTAACATTAACCCTAAACCTAACAGTAACTCTAACCCTAACCCTAACCGTAACCTAACACTAATCTTAACCCTAACACTAATCATAACCTAAACCTAACTGTAACACTAAATTGAACCCTAACACTAACCGTAACAGTAACCCATTCCATAACCTTATACGTAACCCTAACACAAAACCTAACCCTAACCCTAACACTTCCCTAATCCTAAACATAACACTAACTTTAACCCTAACCCTAACACAAACCCTAACCCAAACCATAACCCTCACCCTAACCTAACCCTAACTCTAATGGTTACCAACCCTAAACCTAATCCTAACCCTAACACTAACCCTAAACTTAACCATAACACAAACCCTAAACCTAAGCATACCACTAAGCCTAACCCTCACCCAAATCCTAACCCCAAACCTAAAACTTACCCTAAAACTAAGCCTAACCCTAACAGAAACCCTAACCCTAACACTAACCCTAACCCTAATCCTAACCCTAATAATAACCCTAAACCTAAACCTAAACCTAACCCACACCCTAACCCTAACCCAAACCTAATACTAACACTAACACTAACCTTAAACCTAACTATTACCCTAACTCAAACACTAATTCTAACCCTTGATCTATCCCTAACCCTAACACTAACCCTAACCCTATCCCAAATACTTAACTTAAAACTAACCATAACCCCAAACCTAACACGAACCCTAAAGCTAGTTTCCTGTGGAAATAGCCCTAGGCTGAAGTAGAAAGAAACAGATTGTTCTCTGAGCACTTTAGGAGCAAGCAGATTTCCCTTGTACTGAAAGAGCTTCAATTTTTTTTGGTCGGATTACTTTGAAACTGTACAGGATTCATCCTTGACCTAGCCATAGTATGTATCCAAGTTTGGGCCTTCAAGGTTCAATGGTTCACTTTCAGGTACAATTGGAACTTTTAGTTTTCACTTCATTATTGCCTATAGGTGTGAATGGAAATGGAGCTGGAAATCAAACAGGGTTAGTGCTAGCTGCTTGAAATTTCACACAATCTGTTCTCTGTGGGCACTCTCTGGGTTCTTCCTAGTGAAAGTTTTCCAAAGCTGAGACATGCAAAAGGCATTATCCAAGAGCACTTTATGAGAAAACAGGGAAATATGCATGTACTTTACTACTGCCCCAAATTATTTGGTAAGATTTTTTTATACTGGGCAGGATTTATCTGTTAGCTTGCCCTACTAGGCTCCCCCAAGTTTGGGAATTGTATGATAAAATGTTCTCTATACAGATTAGGGTTAAGGTTAGGGTTAGGGTTAGCTCTATGGTTATATCTAGTGTTAGGATTAGAGTTAGTTTTGTTCAAATTTCTTTGATACTTGGCAGAATTCATCTTTAACTACCATTACTATGTTCACTTCAATGGTTTCTATTTTAAGGTTTCACTTCATTTTTACCTATATGGGTAAATGGAATTGGAGATAGAAATCAAACAGGGCTGGTGCTAGTTGCTTCAGCTTCACACACTCAATCAGTTCTCTCTGGGCACTCTCTGGTTTGTTCCTTATAAATGTAGCCCTAAGCTGAAGCATGCAAAGCAAGTTTATCTGAGAGCACTTTAGGAGAAAATTGGGGAAACATGAATATACTGAAATACCTCCCCCAATTATTTGGTCATATTTCTTTGATAGTGTGCAGGATTCATCTGCTAGCTTTCCCCACTATGATCCCCAATTTTGGGACTTCTATGATCATAGGTTCTCTAAAGAGCTTAGAGTTAGTGTTAGGGATGGAGTCAGATCTAGCATTAGAGATAAGGTTAGATTTGTTCAAATTTTTTTGATAGTGGGCAGTATTCATCTTTTCATTACCCTTCTTATGTACACCATGTTTGGACCTTCTCAATTCAATTGTTCACTGTCAGGAACAGTGTATAATTTAAGGGTTCACTTCATTTTGACCTCTATGGGTAAATGGAAATGGAGCTCAAAATCAAACAGTGTTGGTGCTCGCTGTTTGAAACTTCACATACTCCATCAATTCTCTGTAGTTACTCTCTGATTTCTTCTTTGTAAAATTATCCCAAAGCTGAAGCATGCAAAAACAGCTTTATCCAACTGCACTTTAGGAGACAACGGGAAAATATGCATGTACTGAACTAACTCCTTGAATCATTTGGTCAGATTTCTTTGATACTGCAGAGGATTCATTTGTTAGCTTGCTCCACTAATCTCCACAAGTTTGGAACTTCTATGATGAAAAGTTCTCTAAACAGGTTAGGGTTAGTATTAGGGTTAGCGTTTGGGCAAGAGTTAGAGTGAGTGTTAGGGTTAGAATTAGTTTTGGTCAAATATGATTGATACTGGGTAGAATTCATCTTTTAACTAGCCTTACTCTATTTACCAGTTTGGGGCCTTCTTGGTTCAAGGTTCAGTGTCAGAAACAGTTTGCGATTTAAGGTTTCTCTTCATTTGAACCTATACAGGTAAATGGAAATGGAGCTGGAAATCAAACAGGGTTGGTGCTAGCTGCTTGAAACTTCACACACTCAATCTGTTCTCTGTGGGCACTCTGTGGTTTCTTCCCTGTAAATGTAGCCCTTAGCACAAGCATACAAAAACCACTTTATTCAAGAGCACTTTAGGAAAAATGAGGGAAATATGAATGTCCTGAACTATCTCCCTCAATTATTTGGTCAGATTTGTTTGATACTGTACAGGATTCATCTGCTAGCTAGTTGCACTGGGTTCCCCAAGTTTGGAACTTGTATAATCAAAGCTCTATAAACAGAATAGGTTTAGGGTTAGTCTTAGAGTTAGGACTAGAGTTAGAACCAATGTTAGGGTTAGAGTTATTTTTGTTCAAATTTCTTTGATACTGTGCAGGATTTCTCTTTAGCTAGCTTTATTATGTTCCCCAGTTTGGGGCATTCTAATTTCAATTGTTCACTGTCAGGAACAGTTTGCATTTTAAAGTTTCACTTCAAGTTGTCCTATATGGGTAAATGAAAATGGAGCTGGTAATCAAACAGGGTTGGTGCTAGCTGCTTGAAATTTCACACACTCAATCAGTTCTCTGAGGGCACTCTCTGGTTTCTTCCTAGTGAAGGTTTTCCAAAGCTATGGGATGCAAAAGAACATTATCCAAGAGAACTTTAGGAAAATACAGGGGAAATAGGCATGTACTGAAAAACCTCTCCCAATTATTTTGTCAGATTATTTTTAATACTGGGCAGGATTCATATGTTATCTTGCCCTACTAGGCACCCCAAATTTGGGACTTCTATGATCAAAGATTCTCTAAACAGCTTAGGGTTAGAGTTAGGTTTAGGGCAAGGGTTAGAAACAATGTAAGGGTTAGAGTTAGTTTTCTTCAAATTTCTTTGATACCAGGCAGGATTCATTTTTTACCTAGCCTTACTATGTTCCTCTGGTTTGGGCCTTCTCTGTTAAAGGTTCGTTGTCAGGAACAGTTTGTGTTTTAAGGTTTCACTTTATCTTGACTTATATGGGTAGTTGGAAATGGAGCTGGATAACAAACAGAGTTGGTATTAGCTGCTTGAAACTTCACACACTCCATCATTTCTCTGTGGGCACACTCTGCTTTGTTCCCTGTGAATATAGGCCTATGCTGAAGCATGCAAATCATACGTTTAGTGTTAGGGTGATGTTTAGAGCTAGGTTTAGTGTTAGGGTCAGAGTCAGGGTCAACGTTAGTTTTAGGGTTAGGGTTAGGACTCAAATTAGGGTTTAAGTTAGGTCTAGGTGTAGTGTTAGGGTTTGGTTTAAGTTAAGGGTTAGGGTTCGGTCTATGGCTAGGTTTTGTTTTATGGCTAGGGCTAGTGTTAGGGCTGGATTTTGGATTAGTTTTAGGTTTAGGGCTAGTGTTAGGGTGAAGTTTAGGGTTAGGGTTAGGGTTATATTTAGAGTTAGGGTTAGATCTAGGGCTAGGGTTAGGGCTAGGGCTAGGTTTATGATAAGGGATAGGGTTAGAACTAAGGATACGACTAGGGTGAGACTTAGACTTAGACGTAGGACTAGGCTTAGTTTTAGGGTTAAGGTTACAGCTAAATTAGGGCTAGGATTTGGGCTAGGGTTAGTGTTAGGTTTAGGCCTAGGGGTATGGCTAGGGTTAGGTTTAGCATTGGGGTTAGGGTTAATTTTAGAGGAATGGGTAGGGTATATCTAGCTTCAGGGCTAGGGTGAGGGTTAGAATTAAGATTAGGGCTAGGATTAGTGTTTGTGTTAGAATTAAGTCTAGATTTAGGGCTAGGATTTCTGTTAGTGTTAGGGCTAGGGATAGGGCTAGGGCTAATATCTGGTCTAGGGTTATGGTTAGGGATAGTTTTAGGGTTAGCTAATGGTAGGTCTAGTGTAAGGGTTACATTCACGGTAAGGGTCAGGTTTAGAGCTGGGGGTATTATTATGGTTAGGGTCAGGGTTAGTGTTTGGTTTAGGTTAAAGTTTAGGTTTAGGGCTTGAATTAGTGTTAGGGTTAGGCTTTGGGTTAGGTAATGGATAGGGTTAATTGTAGGTTTCAGTTAAGTTTTAGGGTAATGAGTGGGTTAGGTTTAGTGATAGGATTAGTGTCAGCATTAGGTTTAGCGTTATGTTTAGTGTAATGGATAGATTTAGAGCTAGAGTTAGGGCTAGGTTATGGTTTGGATTAATTCTAGGATTAGGATTAGGTTTATGTATAGGGCTAGGGTTTTGTTTATGGTAAGTGTTAAGTTTAGGGCTACAGTTATGGTTAGGTTAGAGTAAGGATTAGTGTTTGAGCTAGGGTTACGGCTTGGGTGAGGGTTAGGTTTAAGATTAGGTCTAGGGTTATGTTTATGGTTATGGTTTGATTTAGGGTTAGGTTTATGGCTAGAGTTTCATTAGGTGTAGCATTAGGTTTAGGGTAATGGATAATGTTAGATTTAGGGTTAGGGTTAGGGTTAGGATATGGGTTAGGGCTAGTGTTAGGATTAGGTTGAGTGTAAGGCTTAATGTTACTAGATTTAGGGCTATGGTGATGGTTAGGTGTAGGGTTAGGTCTAGGTTTACATTTATGTTGAGGGTTAGGTTTAGTGTTGGGGATAGTGTTATAATTAAGACTAGGCTTAGGTTTAGGGTAATTGATAGGGTTAGAGCTAAAGTTCGGGCTAGGATTAAGGTTAGAATTAGAGCTAGGGTTGGGGATATGGTTTAGGTTAAGGCTAGATTTATGTTTAGGGTAAGGGTTTGGCTTTGAGCTAGGGATAGGTCTAAGGCAAGGGTTAGTGTTATGACTAGGGTTAGGGTTAGGGTTATGGTTATGCTTAGGGCTAAGTTTAGGCCTAGTATTAGGGCTAAGTTTTGTGTTAGGTTGAGTGCTAGTGTTAGGACTATGGGTAATGTAAGAGCTAGGGTTATGCTTACGGCTAGTTTTAGGGTTAGGGTTATGGCTAGGTCTATTGTTAGGACTAGGTTTTGGGTTAGGGTCAAGTTTAGAGCTAGGTTTAATTTTAGTGTCAGGGTCAGTGTTCAGGATAGGGTTAGGGTCAGAATTAGAGCCAGAATTAGGATTAGTGTTAGGTCTAGGGGTAGGATAAGTGTTTGGTTTAGGTTAATGGTTATTGTTAGGGCTGGAGGTAGGATTTTTAAGTCTAGGGTTAGACTTAGAGCTCTATTTAGGATTTGATTTTTGTCTAGGTATAATATTAGGGATAGGTATAGATATAGGGTTACCAGTAGGGCTAGTGTTAGGGTTTGGTTTAGGGTTAGGGTCAGGTTTAGACCTAGGGTTATGGTTAGGGTCAAATAAGAGTCAGGGTAAGGGTTAGAACTAGAATGAGGGCTGGCATTAGGACTAGTAAAAGGTTTAGAGTTTAAGTTAGGCTAAATTTTAGGGTTAGGACTAGGGTTAGCATTTGGGTTAGGGTTTGGCTTAGGGTAAGGGAAAGGGTTAGAGCTAGGATAGGGCTAGTGTTAGGGTTAGGTTTATGGCTAGTGTTAGGGTTAAGATTACGTTTAAAGCTAGGGTTAGGGCTCAGATTAAGGGTAGGATTTGTGTTAGGGTTAAAGCTAGTGTTATGAAAATGACTAATGTATGAACTAGTGTTACAATTAGGGCTATTTTAGGGTTAGGGTTAAGGCTAGGTCTCTAGTTAGGGTTAATTTAAGGTTAGGATGATGTTTAGAGCTAGGATTAATGTTAGGGTCAGTGTCAGGGTCAGGATTAGTTTTAGAGTTAGGATTAGGGTTAAGGTTTGGTTTAGGTTATGGGTTAGGGTCATGGATATGGCTTGGTTTACTTTTATGTCTAGGGCTAGGGATAGGGCAAGTTTTAGTATTAGCAATAATGTTAGGGCTAGTGTTAGGGTTTGGTTTTGGATTATCATTGTGGTTAAATTGAGAGTTAGGTTTAAATTTAGAGTTAGGTTTAGATCTAGGGTTAGGGCTAAGCTAAGGATAGAACTAGGGATAGGGATAGGGAAAGATGAGATTTATTCTTAGGGTTAGGGTTACAATAGGATTAAATTAGGGCTAGGGTTAGCATTAGGCTGGTTATTCTTAGGTTTAGGGTAAGGGATGGGGTTTTAGCTAGGTTTAGGTTTAGGGCGAGGATTAGCATTATGTTTAAAGCTCAGGCTATGGTTTGGGTTAGCATTAATGCTAGGTTTAGGGCCAGGATTAGGGCTAGAGTTAATTTCAGGTTCAACGTTAATGTTAAAGAGAGTTATGGGTTAGGTTTATGGCTATGTCTAGTGTAAGGGTTAGATTTACGGTTAGGTTCAGGCTTAGAGCTAAGTGTCTTTTAGGGTCAGGGTTGTGATTAGTGTTTGGGATAGGTTAAGTTTTAAATTGAGAGCTTGAATTAACATAAGTTTAGAATTAGGGTTAGGTTTAGGTTTCAGGATAGATTTAGGGTAATGGATAGGGTTGGATTAGGGATAAGGTTAAGTTTAGGCCTAGGGTTAGCATTAGGGTTAGGGTTATGATTAGGGTAATGGATAGGGTTAGATCTAGGGTTAGGACTAGGGATATGGTTACTATTAGTGCTAGAGATAGGGTTAAGATTAGGTTTAGTGTTAAAGCACGGGTTAGGGCTTGGTTTAGGGCTAGGTTTTGAGTTAAGTTAGAGCTAGGGTTAGGGTTATGGCTAATGTAAATACTAGGGTTACAATTAGGGCTAGTTTTAGGCTTAGGGTTAGGGTTAGGCTTAGTGTTAGGTTTATGTTTAGAGTTAGGGTGATGTTTAAAGCTAGGGTTAGTTTAAGGGTCAGAATTCATATTAGGGCTAGGCTTAAAACTCGAATTAGGCCTAGGGTTATGGCTAGGTGTAGGGTTAAGGTTTGGTTTAGGTTAAGGTTTAGGGTTGGGGCTATGGCTCTGTTTTGTATTCGGGCTAGGGCTAGAGTAAGGGCTAGTTTTAGGAGTAGCGGTAGGTTTAGGGTAGGGCTAGTGTTAGGTTTTGGTTTAGGCTTAGCATTAGGGTTAGATTTAGAGTTAGGGTTAGATCTAGGGTTAGGGCTAAGGCTAAGGAAAGGGCTAGGTTATGCCTAGGATTAGGGTTCCGTTAAGGGATAGGGTTAGAACTAGTTTCATGGCTAGGGTGAGAGTTAGACTTAGTCTTAGGGGTAGGGTTAGGGTTAGGGTTAAGGATAGGGCTAAGTTAGGTCTAAGATTAGGGCTAGGGTTAGTGTTAAGTTAGGCCTAGGGTTAGGGTTAGGGTTATGACTAAGGCTTTGTTGATGGCTAGGATAAGGGCTAGGGTTTGTGTTAGGGTTAGGGATAGGATTTTGTATTGGGCTAATATCAGGCCTAGGGTTATGGTTAGGGATAGTTTTAGGGTTAGGTTATTGGCTAGGTCTAGTGTAAGGCTAAGGTTTATGGTAGGGTCAGGTTTAGAGCTGGGGGAGTTATTAGGGTCAGGGTCAGTGTTAGGGTTTGATTTAGGTTAGAGTTTAGGGTTAGGGCTCAAATTAGCATAAAGGTTAGGGTTACAGTAATGATAGGGTTAGATTTAGGGTTCATTTTTAGTTAGGGTAATTGATAGGGTTGGGGTTAGTGATAGGGTTAGGAGTAGGCCTCGTGTTAGCATTAGGGTAAGGTTTAAGTTTAGAGTAATGGATACAGTTAGATTTAATTTAGGGCTAGGTTTAGGGTTAGGATTAGGTCTTGAGTTAGGTTTAGGCCTAGGGTTAGCATTAGGGTAAGGGTTATCGTTAGGGTAATGGACACAGTTAGAGCTAAGACTAGAGATAGTCTTATGGTTAGGATTAGGTCTTGAGTTAGGGTTAAGGTGAGGGTTCGAACTAGGGTTATGGTTGGGATTATGTTTAGCGTAAGGGTTAGGTTCTGAGCTGTGGTTAGGGCTAGAGCAAGGGTTAGGTTCAGGTTTAGGTCCAGGGATAGGATTACAGTAGTTTTAGAGTTAGGGTTAGGGTTAGGGTAATGGGTAGGTTTAGAGCTAGCGTTATGGCTAGGATTAAGTTTAGGATTAGGGCTAGGGTTAGGCTTAGAGTTAGGGATAGTTCTAGGTTTATGTTTACGGTATGGGTTAGGCTTTGAGCTAGGGTTCGGACTAAGGTGAGGGTTAAATTTGGGTTAGGGCTAGGGTTCGGGGTAGGGTTACACTTAGGGCTAGATTAAGGCCTAGGATTAGCTCTGGATTTTGTGTTAGGTTTAGGCCTAGGGTTAGGGCTGTGGGTAATGTAAGAGCTAGGATTATGATTAGGGCTAGTTTTAGGGTTAGGGTTATGCCTAGGTCTAGTGTTAGGTTTAGATTTTTTTGTTAGTGTCAGATTTAGATGTAGGTTTACCCTTAAAGGAAGGGTCAGTGTTCGTATTAGAGTTAGACTTACGGTTACAACCACAATTAGGACTAGGATTAGGTCCTGGGGCAGGTTTAGTGTTTTGTTTACAGTAAGGATTATTGTTAGGGCTAGGACTAGGTTTTTGTTTAGGTCTAGGGGTAGAGTGAAAGCTAGATTTAGGATTAGGTTTAGTTCTAGAACTAATTTTAGGGTTAGGTTTAGGTATAAGGTTACCAGTAGGGCCAGTGTTAGGATTTGGTCTAGGGTGAGGTTTTGTTTTAGACCTAGGTTTAGTGTTAGGGTCAGAATAAGGGTCAGGTTTAGTGTTAGGGTTTGAGATGGAATTAGAGCTAGAATGAGGTCTAGGGACAGGAGTATTAATGGGATTAGGATTATGGTTAGCCTAAGGATTAGGGATAGGTCTAAGGTTACCATGAGTGTTAGGGTTTCACTTGGGGTAAGGGATAGGTTTAGAGCTAGATTTAGGGCTAGAGTTAGGGTTAGGGTTAGGGTTAAACTAGGTTTAGAGCTCAGATTAGGGCTAGTTTTGGTTTTAGGGCTCGGGGTAGGGTGAGGTCAATGGCTAATGTAAGAACCAGGGTTACAATTAGGTTCACTTTTAGGATAAGACTTAGGGGTAGGTCTAGTGTTAGTGTTTGGTTTAACATAAGGTAATATTTAGAGCAAGGGTTAGTGTTAGGATATGAGTCAGGGTGAGACATAGGTTTAGGACTCGAATTAGGGATAGGGTTAATGTTAGATTTCCGTTTATGTTTAAGAGGGTGTTTAGAGCAATGGTGAGTGTTAGGATATGAGTCAGGGTCAGAGTTAGTTTTTATTTTTTTATTTAATTTTATTTATTTTATTTAATTTTATTGGTTGTTCAAAACATTACAAAGGTCAAGGAAGACATTATACAGCAAATTCAGACAATGAAAAATCACTTTGACAATGAATTACATAAACAAATCCAAGAAGCTAAAGATCAACTGTATAGGGAGATAGAGGATATAAGAAACAAACACAGAAATCCTGGAAATGCAGGAAACAGTAAACCAAATTAAAAACTCAAATGAGAGTATTACCAGCAGATTAGAACACTTAGAAGAGAGAACTTCAGACAACGAAGACAAAGTTTTTCAACTTGAAAAGAACATAGACAGCTCAGCGAGAATGTTAAGCAATCATGAGCAGAACATCCAAGAATTATGGGATAACATCAAGAAACCAAACCTAAGACTTATTGGGATACAAGAGGGCATAGAGGCCCAAACCAAGGGCATGAGCAATCTATTCAATGAAATAATACTAGAAAACTTCCCAGACTTAAAAAATGAAAAAGAAATCCAAATACTAGAAGCCTACAGGACACCGAATGTACAAAATCATAAGAGATCCACACCAAGACACATAATAATGAAGATGCCCGACATACAGAATAAGGAGAGAATCTTAAAAGCCACAAGAGAGAGGAAGCAGATTACATTTAGGGGTAAACCAATCAGGATAACTGCTGATCTTTCAACACAGACTCTGAAAGCTAGAAGATCCTGGAATAACATATTTCAAATGCTGAAAGAAAAAGGGTTCCAACCAAGAATCATGTATCCAGCAAAATTAAGCTTCAGGATTGAAGATGAAATAAAAATCTTCCACGATAAACAAAAGTTAAAAGAATTTGCAGCTAGAAAACCAGTTCTTCAAAACATCCTTGGCAAAACATTACAGGAAGAGGAAATGAAAAATAACAATGAAAACCAACAGCGGGAGGTAGTACAGTAAAGGAAAAACTAAGCATAGAGGAAAAGCAAATCATGTTAAGTAACATACATAATCAAATATGGCTGGAAATACAAACCATATCTCAATAGTAACCCTAAATATTAATGGCAGAGTTAGTTTTAAGATTAGGTTTAGGACTTGAATTAAGGCTTTGGTTAGGTCTTGGTGTAGTGTTAGGGTTTGGTTTAAGTTAAGGTTTAGAGTTAGGGCTATTTCTCGGTTTTGTTTTACTGTTAGGGTTATGGTTAGGGCTAGTTTTATGACTAGCATTAGGGTTAGGGCTAGTGTTAGTGTTAGGGTTAGGCTTAGGTTTCGGGTAGATTTAGAGTTAGGTTTAGACCTAGGGTTAGGGCTAGGAATTAGGATAGGGCAAGGGTTAGGGCTAGGGTTAGGGTTACAGTACGGTTTAGGGTTAGAACTAGGGATAGGGCTAGTGTGAGAGTTAGAGTTAGTCTTACGGCTAGGTTCAGGGTTAGGGTTAGGGATAGGGTTAAGTTTAGGATTAGGATTAGGGATATGGTTAGGATTAGATTTACAGACAGTTCTAGGTTTATGTTTATGGTAAGTGTTAGGCTTTGAGTTCGGATTAGGACTAAGGCAAGAATTCGGTTTGGATTAGGGCTATGGTTAGGGTTAGTGTTACACTTAGGGCTAGGGTAAGACCTAGGATTAGCTCTAGGTTTTGTGTTATGTTTTGGCCTAGGGTTAGGGCTGTGGGTAATCTAAGAGCTAGGTTTATGATTAGGGCTAGTTTTAGAATTAGGTTTATATCTAGCTCTAGTCTTAGGTTTATATTTTCAGTTAGGGTCAGGTTTAGAGGCAGGTTTACCTTTAAAGTCAGAGTCATTGTTCAAATTAGAGTTAGAGTTAGGGTTACAGTCAGAATTAGGACTAGGATTAGGTCTAGAAGTAGGGTTAGTGTTTGGGTTTTGGTAAGGTTTATTGTTAGGGCTAGGAATATGTTTTCTTTTTTTAGTCTAGGGCTAGAGTTTAGACTAGATTTAGGATTAGGTTTAGATGTAGGACGAGTTTTATGGTTAGGATTAGGTATAAGGTTACCAGTAGGGCCAGTGTTAGGGTTTACTCTAGGGTTAGGGTCAGGTTTAGACCTAGGGTTATTGTTAGGATCAGAATAAGGGTCAGGTTATCATTAAGGTTTGGGATAGGTTTAGAGCTAGAATGAGGGCTAGTGTCAGGACTATTAATGGGTTATGATTTTGGTTACCCTAAGGATTAGAGATGGGTTTAGGGTTACCATTAGGATTAGGGTTTCACTTAAATTAAGGAATAGGGTTAGAGCTAGGTTTAGGGCTAGAGATATTGTTAGTGTTATGATTAAAGCTAGCTTTAGAGTCTGATTAGGTCTCGTTTTTGTGTAAGATTTATTGCTATGATTAGGACAATGGCTAATATAAGATCTAGGATTACAAAATAGGGTTAGTTTTAGGGTTAGGTTAGGGGTAGGTCTAGTGTTAGTGTTAGATTTAAGGTTAGGGTGATATTTAGAGCTAGGGTTAGTTTTAGAATATGAGTCAATGTCAGATAAAGGATTAGGACTTAAATTAGGGATAAGGTTAATGTTAGGTTTCGGTTTAATGTTAGGAGGGTGTTTAGAGGTAGGGTGAATGTTAGGATATGAGTCAGGGTCAGAGTTAGTTTTAAGGTTAGAGTAAGGACTCGAATTAAGGCTATGTTTAGGTCTAGGTGTAGTGTTAGGGTTTGGTTTAAGTTAAGGTTTAGGGTTAGGGCTATTTCTTGGTTTAGCTTTACTGGCAGGGTTAGGGTTAGGGCTACTTTTATGATTAGCCTTAGGTTTAGGGCTAATGTTAGTGTTAGGTTTAGTCTTAGGTTTAGGGTTAGATTTAGAGTTAGGTTTAGATCTAGGGTTAGGGCTAGGACTAAGGATAGGGCATTGGTTAGGGCTAGGATTAGGGCTAGGTTTAGGGTTATGGTAAGTATAGGTTGAGAACTAAGTTTAATGCTATTGTGAGAATTAGAGTTAGTCTAAGTCTAGGGTTATCGTTTGGTTTAGGTGTAAGGTTATCTGTAGGGCCAGTGTTAGGGTTTACTCTAGGGTTATGGTCAGGTTTAGATCTAGGGTTTGTGTGAGAGTCAGAATAAGGGTCAGGATTAGCCTTAGGGTTTGGGATAGTATTAGACTTAAAATGAGGGCTAGGGTCAGGACTATTAATATGGTTAGGATTTTGGTTAGCTTAAGGATTAGGGATAGGTCTATGGTTACCATTAAGGTTAGGGTTTCACTTTGGTAAAGGATAGGTTTAGAGCTAGGGTTAGGGCTAGGGCTAGGGTTAGGGTTAAACTAGGTTTGGTGCTCAGATTAGAGCTAGGGATTGTGTTACAGTTAGGGCGAGGATTAGGGCAATTGCTAATATAAGAACTAGGGTTACAGTCACGGTTAGTTTTAGGGTTAGGGTTAGGTAGGTATAGTGTTTGGGTTAGGTTAAAGTTTAGGGTGATAATTAGAGCTAGGATTAGTGTTAGGACATGAGTCAGGTTCAGGGTTAGGGTTAGGACTCAAATAAAGGCTAGGGTTACTGTTAGGTTTGGGTTTAATGTTAGGATGGTGTTTAGAGCTAGGGTGAGTTTAAGATATTAGTCATGGTCAGGTGGTTTGTTTTAAGGTTACTCTTAAGACTCAAATTGAGGCTAGGGTTAGGTCCAGGTGTAGTGTTAGTGTTTGGTTTAAGTTAGGGTTTAGGGTTAGGGCTATTTTTACAATTAGCATTAGGGTTAGTGTTAGTGTTAGTGTTAGTGTTAGGCTTAGTCTTAGGCTTAGGGTTAAGATTAGATTTAGATTTAGGGTTAGGGTTAGGGTTAGGGCTAAGAATAAGGATAGGGCTAGGGTTAGGGCTAGGGTTAGGGTTATGTTAAGAGATAAAGTTAGAACTAGCAATAGGGCTAGTGTGAGAATTAGAGTTAGTCTTCGGGCTAAAGTTAGGGTTAGGGTTAGTGACAGGGCTAGAATTAGGGCTAGGATTAGGGTTAGGGTTAGTGTTCAGCTTAATCATAGAGTTAGAGTTAGATGTAGAATTAAGTTCAGGGTAAGGGATGGTGTTACACCTAGGTTGAGAGGCAGGGTGATATTTAGAATTAGAGTTAGGGCTATGGTTAGGGTTAGGGTATTGATTAAGGTTAGGTTTAGGGCAATATAATGGCTAGGGTTTGTTTTACGGTTAGGCCTAGGATTAGAAGTATAGCTAATTTCAGGTCTAAAATTGTTTAAAGATAGTTTGACATTAGGATTATGGCTACATCTAGTGTAAGGTTTAGGTTACGGTCAGGTTTATGGACAGGCATATTATTAAGATCAAGGCCTGGGTTAAGGTTTGGGATAGGTTAAGGGTTAAAGTTAGGGATAGAATTAGCTATAGGGTTAAGGTTAGGATAATGTTAGGCTTAATATTAGGATTCATGTTAAGTTTAGGGAAATGGATAGGGATAGGTTTAGAGATAGGTTTAGGTTTAGGTCTAGGGTTATCATTACGGTTGGGGTTATGGTTATTATAATGGATAGAGTTAGAGCTAGTGTTAGTGCTAGGCTTATATTTATGATTATGGCTAGTGTTAGTGTTAGAATTAGGGTTAGGTTTAAAGCTCGGTTTTGGGCTCAGAGTAGGGCTAGGTTTTGTGTTAAGTTAGTGCTAGGGTTAAGTTTATGACTAATGTAAGTACCAGCGTTATGATTAGGGCTAATTTTTGGGTTGAGATTAGGGCTAGGTTTAGTGTTAGGGTTAGGTTTAGGGTTAGGATGATGTTTAGAGCTAGGGTTAGTGTTAGTGTCAGAGTCAGAGTCAGGGTTAGTTTTAGGTTTTGGCTTAAAACTCGAATTAGGGCTAGGGTTAGCTGTAGGTGTATGGTTAGGTTTTGGTTAAGTTTAAGGGTTAGTGTTAGAGCTATGGCTTGGTTTTGTTTTAGCGCTAGGGCTAGGGTTAGGTCTACTTATAGGATTAGTGTTATACTTAGGGCTAGTGTTAGGGTTAGGCTTAGGCTTCACTTTAGGGTTAGATTTAGAGTTAGATTTTGATCTCAGGTTAGTTCTATGGCTATGTATAGAGCAAGGGTTAGGACTAGCTTTAGGGCTAGGTTTAGGGTTATGGTAAGGGATAGGTTTAGAACTAGTGATAGGATAGTGTGAGAGTTAGAATTAGTCTTAGGTCTAGGGTTAAGGTTAGGGATAGTGTCAAATTAGGGCTAAGATTAGGGCTAGGGTTAGTATTAGGGTTATTGATAGGGTTAGGTTTAGGATTAAGGCTAGGTTTAGGGCTAGGATAAGGACTGGAGTTTTTTAGGGTTGGAGCTTGGATTAGGGATAGGGCTAATGTCAGGTCTAGGGTTAGGGTTGAGGATAGTTTTAGGGTTATGTTTGTTGCTAGGTCTAATGTAAGGGTTAGGTTAGGGTAAGGTTCAGGTTTAGAGCTAGGGGAATTATTAGGGTCAGAGTTATGGTTAGAGTTTGGTTGAGTTTAGGGTTTAGGGTTTCAATTAGCATTAGTGTCCGAGTTAGGGTATTGATAGGGTTTTGTTTAGTGTTCAGGTTAGGTTTCGGGTAATTGATAGGGTTAGGTTTAGCGATAGGGTTAGTGTTAGGCCTAGGGTTAGCATTAGGGTAGGGATAATGGTTAGGATAATGGATAGGGTTACAGCTAAGGTTAGGGCTAGGGTTATGGTTAGGAATAGTTATTGAGTTAGGTTTATAGTTAGGGTTAGAACTAAAGGTTAGTGTTAGTGTTTTGTTTAGCATAAGGGTTAGGTTTTGAGCTAGGGTTAGGCCTAGGGCGAGGGTTAGGTCTAGAATTAGGTCTAGAGATAAGATTACAGTATAGTTAGGGTTAGAGTTAGGATTAGGGCTAGTGTCATCATTAGGGGTATGGTTAGGGTTAGAGTAATGGATATGGCTAGATGTAGGTATAGGGCTATGGTTAATGTTAGATTGAGTTTTAGGTTTAGGGTTAGGACTATGGTTATGTTTACGTTTATGGAAAGAGTTAGGGTGTGAGCTAGTGTTAGGTGTATGTTGAGTCTGAGGTTTAGGGTTAGATCTAGGGTTAGTTTTCCAGTTAGGTTTAGAGTTATGGTTAGGCCTAGGGTTATCAATATGTTTAGGGTTAGGTTTAGGGTAATGGGTAGGTTTAGAGCTAGGTTTAGGGCTAGGATTATGTTTAGGATTAGGGCTAGTGTTAGGGGTATATTTAGGTATAGGTGTAGGTTTATGTTTATGGTAAGGGTTAGGCTTTGAGCTACAGTTAGGAGTAGGTTTAGGTTTAGGGTTTGGGTTAGGGCTAGGATTAGGCCTAGGATTAGCTCTAGGTGTTTTGTTATTTTTAGGCCTAGGGTTAGGACTGTGGGTATGTAAGATCTATGGTAATGATTATGGCTAGTTTTAGGGTTAGGGTTATGGCTAGGTCTAGTATTAGGTTTAGATAGTCGGTTAGGGTCAGGTTTACAGGTAGGTTTACTTTTAAAGGCAGGGTCAGTGTTCAGGTTAAATTTAGAGTTAGGGTTACAGCCAATATTAGGACTAGGTTAAGGTCTAGGGGTATGGTTAGTGTTTGTTTTAGGTTAAGGTTTATTGCAAGGGCTTCAACTAGGTTTTTGTTTAGGTCTAGGGCTATTCTTTGGGTTTTGTCTAGAGTTAGGCTCAGGTTTAGTCCTAGGATTAGTGTTAGGGTCAGAATAAGGGTCAGGGTTAGAATTAGGGTTTGGCATAGGGTTAGAGCTAGAGTGAGGGCTAGGTTTAGGACTATTAATAAGGTTAGGGTTTTGGTTGGCCAAAGGATTAGGGATAGGTCTAGGGTTACCTTTAGTTTTAGGGTTATGCTTACGACAAGGGATAGGCTTAGAGCTAGGGTTAGGGTAAGAGTTAAGATTAAGGTTAGGGGTAAATCTAGGTTTAGGTATTGTATTAGGGCTAGTTTTTGTGTTAGGGTGAGCACTAGGGTTAGGGCAATGTAAGAACTAGGGTTACAATTAGAGTTAGGGTTAGCGGTACCTCTAGTGTTATGGTTAAGTTTAAAGTTCAGGTGATATTCATAGCTAGCGATAGTGTTAGGATATGAGTCAGGGACAGTGTTAGTTTTAGGTTTAGGGTTAGGACTGAAGTTTAAGTTAAGGGCAGTGTTTAGAGCTAGGGTTACTATTAGGATATGGGTTGAGTTAGGGTTACTTTAAAGGTTAGGGTTATTACTCAAACTAAGGCTAGAGTTACTTTTAGGGTTCTGTTAAAGTTTAGGGTAGTGTTTAGAGCTAGAGTGAGTGTTAGGATATGAGTCAAGGTCAGGGTTAGTTTAAGGTTAGGGTTATGACTCCAATTAGAGCTAGGGTTAGGTCTAGTTGTTTGTTAGGGTTTAGATTAATTTAAGGTTTAAGGTTAGGTCTATTTCTCCATTTTGTTTTAGTCCTTGATTAGGGTTACGTCTAGTTATATGATTAGCGTTAGGGTTAGGGTTAGTGTTTGTATAAGGCTTAGGCTTAGGTTAAGAATTGGAATAAGGGTTAGATCTAGGGTTAGGGCAATGTTATGTTAAAATGGTTATAACCATTTTGTTATGGTTAGGGTTAAATTTAGGTTTAGGTTAATGGATAGGTTTAGGTTTAGGGTTCAGTGTAGGTTTAGGGTAATGGAAAGATTTAGGGTTTGTGATAGGGTTAGGGTTAGGCCTAGGAATAGGCATTAGGCATTAGGAATAGGGTTATCATACAGGTTATCATTATGTTAGGCATTAGGAATAGGGTTATCATACAGGTAATGTATAGGGTTAGAGCTAGGGTTATGGTTAGAATTAGGGTTAGAGTTAAGGTTAGAGATTGGATTAGGGCTAGGATTATCATTAACTTAGAGTAGGGTTATCATTAGCTTAGAGTAGGGTTATAATTAGTTTTATGGTAAAGGTATGGTTTTGAGCTAGGGTTAGTTCTAGGGTGAGAGTTAGGTTTATTGTTAGGTCTAGGGTTCGGGTTATAGTAATGGTCAGGTTTAGGTTCAGGGTTAGGGCTACGGTTTTCATTGGAGTTAGGTTTAGGTTTAGGGTAATAGATTGGATTAGATGTAAGTTTAGCTTTAGGGTTAAGTTTAGTTTTAGGGCTAGGTTTACTATTGGGTTTAGGGTAAGGGTTAAGTTTTGAGATAGGGTGAGGATTATGGCAAGAAATAGGTTTAAGTTTAGGTCTAGTGTTAAGTTTAGGGTTTGGGTTAGTTTTTCAGTTAGTGTTATCATTAGGGTTAGGGTTCGATTTAGGGTGATTGTTAGGGTTACAGCCTGGGTTAAAGTTAGGATTAGGACTAGGGTTAGGGTTATTTTTATTGATAGGGCTAGGGTTATTTTTAGGTTAAGGTTTAGGATTTGAGCTACGTTTAGGACTAAGGTAAGGGTTAGTGTTAAGGTAGGTCTAGGGTTAGAGTTAGGGTTATTCTTAGGGCATGTTTAGACCTCTGATTAGGACTAGATTTTGTGTTAGGTTTAGGCCTAAGCTTAGTGCTATGGGTAATGTAAGATCTAGGGTTCTAATTGTGGTAGTTTTAGGGATAACCCTAGTGATAGGGTTAAGGTAAGGTATGAAGTTACAGCTGAGTTTAGGGTTAGGGCAAGGGATAAAATTAAGGTTAGGGCTAGGATTAAGATTAGGATTAGATTAGTAGTTTTAGGGATAGGGTTTTGGCTAGGTCTAGTGTTAGGTTTATATTTTGGTTTAGGATCAGGTTTATAGCTAGTTTTATTTTTAGTGTCAGTGTCAGTGTTCAGGTTAGAGTTAGGGTTAGGGTGAAAGCCAGAATTAGGACTAGGGTTAGGTCTAGGGGTAGTGTTATTGTTTGGCTTAGGTTAAGGGTTATTGTTAGGGCTAGAACTAAGTTTTTGTTTAAGTCTAGGGTAGAATTATCGCTAGATTTAGCATTAGGTTTATGTCTAGGGCTAGTATTAAGCATAGGTTTAGGTAAAAGTTTACTGGTTTGGATAGATTCAGATTTCAGTTTAGGGTAAGGTCAGGTTTAGACCTAGAATTAGTGTTATGGTCAGAATAAAGGTGAAAGTTAGGGTTAGGTTTTGGGATAGGGTTATAGCTAGAATGAGGGCTAGCGTTAGGACTAGTAATAGTGTTAGTGTTTGGTTTAGGCTAAGGATTAGGATTAGTTCTAAGATAAGCCTTATAAATAAGATTTGGCTTAAGGTAAAGGATAGGGTTAGAGCTGGGGTTAGGGCTAGTGTTATGGTTAGGTTTAGGGCTAGGGTTAGGGTTAGGTTTAGAGTTAAATCTAGTGTTAAGGCTCATATTAGGGCTATTTTTTGTAAGGGTTAGAGCTAGGGTTAGGGCTATGACTAATGTAAGAACTAGGGTTATGATTAGTGTTAGTTTTAGGGTTAGGGTTGGGCTAGGTCTAGGGTTAGCATTAGCTTTATGGTTAGGATGCTCTTTAGAGCTTGGTTTAGTGTTTGGATATGAGTCTGGGTCAGGGTTAGTTTTAGTCCTAGGATTCAGATTTGAGCTAGTGTTATGGCTATTTGTAGGGTAAGGGTTTGATTTAGGTTAAGGTTCAGGGTTAGAGCAATGGCTCGGTTTGTTTTAGGTCTAGGGCTAAGGTTATAACTAGCTGTAGGATTAGCAATAGTGTTCAACTAGTGGTATGGTGAAGTTTAGACTTAAGGTCAGGGTTATATTTAGAGTTATGGTTAGATCTAGGTTTAGGGCTATTCTTGGGGTTAGGTTTATGTTTAGGGCTAATGTTATGGTTACGGCAATGGATAGGGTTAGAAATAAAAATAGGGCTATGTTGAGAGTTACAGTCAGTCTTAGGGTTAGGGTTAGGAGTTCTCTTAGGGTTAGTGCTAAATTAGGGCTAGGGTTAGTGTTAGATTTAGTGTTAGGTTAGGCCTATGGTTAGGGCTATGGTTAGGGTTAATGTTAGTGTTAGGTTTACGGTTAGTTTTAGGGGAAGTTATGGTGTTATAGCTAGGTTCAGGGCTAGGGTGAGAGTTAAAATTAGGGATAGGGTGAGGGTTTGGGTTAGGATTAAGGCTAGGTTTAGGGCTAGGGTTACGGCTAGGGTTTGTGTTAGGGTTAGGCCTATTTTAGGGCTAGGGTAATATGAGGTCTAGGGTTATTATGGTTAGGGATAGTTTCAGGTTTAGCTTTATGGCTAGGTATAGTGTAAGGATTAGGTTGAGGGATAGGGTCACTTTTAGAACTAGGGTATTGTTAGGGTCAGGGTCAGGGTTAGGGTTTGTTTAGGTTAAGGTTTAGTGTTAGGGCTCAAACTAGCTTTAGGGTTAGGTTTAGGGTTAGGGTAATGGATATGGTTAGGTTTAGGGTTAAGATTAGGTTTAGGGTAATGGATAGGGATAGGTTTATAGATAGGATTAGGGTTATCCTAGAGTTAGCATTAGGGTTAGTGTTGGGGTTAAGGTAATTTATAGTATTAAAGGTAGGTTTAGGGCTATGATTATGGTTAGGATTAAGGCTAGGTTTAGGATTATGTTCATGTTTAGGGTTAAAGCTAATGTTAGGGCTCGGATTAGGGCTAAGATTTAAATTAGGTTAGGGCTAGGGTTAGGGCTATGGCTAATGTAAGATCTAGGGTTAAGTTTGGGTTAAATTTAGGGTGAGTGTTTGGTCTAGGTCTAGTGTTAGCATTATCTTTAGGGTTAGTGTGATATTTATAGCTAGGGTTAGTGTTAGGATATAAGTTAGGGTCAAGGTTAATTTTAAGCCTAGTACTCAAAAGAGGTTATGGCTAGGTGTAGGGTTATGGTTAGGTTAAGGTGTAGGGTTAGGGCAATGGCTTTGTTTTGTTTTAAGGCTAAGGCTAGGGTTAGGGCTAGTTTTAGGATTAGCAATAGTGTTAGGTCTAGTGGTAGGGTGAGGTTCAGGCTTAGGGTTAGGGTTAGATTTAGAGTTATGGTTAGGTCTAGGGATTGGCCTAGGGCTAGTATTAGGGCTAAGTTTAGGGCTTGTGTTAGGGTTATGGTAACTGATAGGTTTAGTACTAGAAATAGAGCTAGGGCGAGTGTTAGTTAGTTTTAGGCCTAGGGTTAGGGGTAGGGTCAGGGGTAAATTAGGGCTAGGATCAGCGCTAGGTTTAGTGTTGTGATTAGGCCTATGGTTAGGGCTAGAGTTATGGTTAGTGTTAGGGTAAGGGTTAGGGTTAGAGTTAGGGGGAAGGATGGGATTATAACAAGATTCAGGACTAATGTGAGGGTTAAAATCAGGGGTAGGGCTAGGTTTAGGGTTCAGGATTAAGGCTAGGATGAGGGCTAGGGTTTGTATTAGGGTTAGGGCTAGTATTAAGCCTAGGGCTAATGTCAGGTCTAGGTATATGGTTAGGGTTAGTTTTTGAGTTAAGTTGTGGCTATTTCTAGTGTAAGGGTTATGTTTAGGATAAAGGTCAGGTTTAGAGCAAGGTATATTATTAGGGTTAGGGTCCGGGTAGAGTTTGGTTTATGTAAAGATTTAGGGTTAAGGCTTGATTTAATGTTAGGGTTAAGGTTAGGGTTAGGGTAATGGATAGGGTTAGATTTAGGGTTCAAGTTCGTTTAGAGTAATGAAAAAGGTTAGTGTTAGGGATAGGGTTAGCATTATGCCTAGGGTTAGCATTTAAATTAGTCTTATCTTTAGGGCAATGGAAAGGGTTAGAGCTAAGGTTAGGGATAGGGTTAAGGTTAGGAATAGGGCTAGTATAGGGTTCTGCCTAGGGTTAATGTTAAGGTTAGGTTTAGGGTAAGTGTAGCATTAGAGCTAGGGTTAGGGCTAGGGCAACGGTTAGGGTTAGGGTTAGGTCTAGGGTTACAGTTAGGGTTACAATTAAGGATTAAGTCTAGGTTTAGCTATAGGATAATGACTAGGTATTGTGGGAGGTTTATGGCTAGCATTAGGGCTATGGGTAATGTAAGAGCTAGGATTATGTTTATGACTTTTTTTTGGTTAGGGTTATAGATAAGTCTAGTGTTAGGGTTAGGTTTTGGGTTAAGATAAGGTATAGAGCTAAGGTTTGGTTTATGGTAAGGATAACTGTTTGGGTTAGAGTTAGGTTTAGGATTAGGAATAGAAGTGGTTCTAGGGATAGAGTTAGACTTTGCATTAGTTTAAGGGTTAGTGTTAGGGCTAGTGCTAGGTTTTTGTTTAGGGCTAGGGCTAGATTTATGACTCTATTTAGGATTAGGTTTGGTCCAGTGCTAGTTTTATGGTTAGGTTTAAGTATAGTTTTACCAGTAGGGGTACCGTTAGGGTTACATTTAGGATTGGGGTCAGGTTTAGACCTAGGGTTAGTGTTAGGGTCATAATAAGGGTCAGGGTAAGGGTTTGGATTTGGGTTAGGGTTGGAGCTAGAATGAGGGCTAGGGTTAAGACTAGTATTAGAGTTAGTGTTTGGGGTTGGCTAAGGATTAGGTTTAGGACAAGGGTAGCATTAGGTTGAGGGTTTGGATTAGGATAAGGAATAGTTTTAGGGGTAGTGTTAGGGTTTGTGTTAGGGTTAGGTTTAGGGCTATTGTTAGGTTTGGGGTTAGAGTTTAAACTAGGGTTAAGGCTCGGATTAGTGCTAGGATTTGTGTTAGCATTAGGGCTATGGGTAACGTAAGAACTAGGTTTCCAAATAGAGCTAGTTTTAGGGTTAGCATTAGGACGATGTTTACAGCTAGAGTTAGTGTTAGGGTCTGAGTCAGAGACGGTTATTTCTAGGGTTAGGGTTAGGGCTCAATTTTAAGCTAGGTTTAGGTCTAGTTGTAGGATTAGTGTTTGGTTTAGGTTAAGGGTTATGGTTATGGTTATGGTTCAGTTTTTTTTTAGGGCTAGGGTAGGGTTAGGACTATTTTTGCAATTAGCATTTGGGTTAGGGCTAGTGTTAGGGTGAGGTTTACACTTTATCTAGGGTTAGATGCATGTTTAATTCTAGGGTGAAAGTTAGGGCTAGGGTTTGGGCTAGGGATAAGGCTAAGTTTTGGTTTATGGTAAGGGATAGGTTTAGAACTAGGACTAGGGCTAGGGCGAGAATGAGACTTAGTCTTAGGGCTAGGGCTAGGGTTAGGTTTAGGGTTAGGCTAAATTAGGGCTAGGATTAGAGCTAGGGTTATTGTTAGGTTTAGGCCTAGGTTTAGGGCTAGTGTTAGGGCTAGTAATAGGGTTAAGGGAAGGTATGATGTTACAGCTAGGTTTAGGGTTAGTGCAAGGGATAAAATTAAGATTAGGGTAGGGTTAAGATTAGGATTAGAATTAAGGCTAGGCTTAGAGCTAGGATTAGAGCTAGGGTTAGTGTTAGGTTTAGGGTAGGGCTAATGATAGGTCTAGAGTTATGTTTAGGAATAGTTTTACAGTTAGGTTTATGGCTAGGTCTATCTTAAGGGTGAAGATGAGGGTTGGGGTCAGGTTTACAGCAAGTGTATTATTAGGTTCAGAGTCCGGGTTAGGGTATGGTTTACGTTCACGTTTAGGGTTAGGGCTCAAATTAGCATTAGGGTTAGGATTAGGGTTAGCATAATGGTTATGGTTAGGTTTAGGATTCAGGTTAGTTTTAGGGTGATGGATAGGTTTAGGGTTATTGATAGAGTTAGGTTTAGGACTAGGGATAGAATTCGGATAGGGTTATGGTTAGGCTAACGGATAGGATTAGAGCTACAGTTAGGGCTAGCATTATGGTCAGTTTATAGCTATGATTAGGGTTAGGCCTGGGGTAAGGATTTTGTTGGGATTATGGTTAGGGTAATGGATAGTATTCAAGCTAGGGTTAGGGTTAGGGTTATGGTTAAAATTAGGGCTATGGTTCAGGATAGGTCATGGTTAGAGTAATGAATATGATTAGAACTGTGTTTAGGGGTATGGTTATGGTTAGGTTAGGGCTATGATTAGGCTTAGGCCTTGGGTTAGAATTTGGTTAGGGTTATGGTTAGGGTAGTGGATAGGATTTGAGATAGGGTTAGGGCTAGGGTTATGGTTAAGATTAGGTCTATGGTTCAGGTTAGGTTTTAGATTAGGACAGGTTTATGTTTAGGGTTATGTTATGGTTAAGTGTTAAGGCCAGAGTTAGGGTTAGGTTAGTGTTAAAGCTAGGTTGAAGGCTCAGATAAGGACTTGGTTTTGGGTTACATTAGGGCTATGGTAACACTATGTCAAATGTAATATCTTGGGTTTCAAATAGGGCTAGTTTTAGGATTAGCGTTAAATCTAGGTCTAGTGTTAGGGTTAGGTTTAGGTTCAGGGTGATGATTAGAAATAGGGTTAGTGTTAGGGTCAGAGACAAGATCAATGTTACCTTTAGGATTAGGGACAGGACTCAAATTAGGGCTAGGGTTAAGGCTAGGTGTAGGGTTTGGGTTTGTGTTAGGATTAGGGTAAGAATTGGGGATAGGGCTAATGTCAGGTCTAGGGTTAGTGTTAGTACTATGGCTCAGTTTTGTTTTAGAGCTAGGGCTAAAGTTAGGGCTAGCTTTAGGGTTAGCAATTGTGTTAGGGCTAGTGGTAGGGTGAGGTTTAGGCTTAGATTTTTTGTTATGGTTAGATCTAGGGGTTAGATCTAGGTTTAGGGCTAGGGCTAGGATTAGGGATAAGGTTAAGGCTAGTGTTATTGTTACGGTAATGGATAGGGTTAGAACTAGAAATAGGGCAAGGCGAAAGGTAGTGTTATTTTTTGGGCTAGGTTAGGAGTAGGTTTAGGGTTAGGGCAAAATTAGGGCTAGGATTAGCCCTACGGTAAGGGTTAGGGTTAGGCCTAGTGTTAGGGCTAGAGTTAGGGTTAGTTTTAGGGTAAGGGTTAGGGTTAGCGTTAGGGGGGGAAATGGGGTTACAGCTAGGTTTAGGGCTAGGGTGAAGGTTATACTTATGGTTAGGGCTAGTTTTAGTTTACAGTTTAGGATTAAGTCTAGGTTTAAGGCTCGGGTGAAGATTTGTGTTAGGGATAGGGCTAGGATTAGGGCTAGGGCTAATGTCAGGTCTAGTATTATGGTTAATGATAGTTTTAGGGTTAGGTTATGGCTAGGTCTAATGTAAAATTTAGGTTTATTGTAAAGGTAAGGTTCAGAGCTGGGTGTATTATTAGGGTCAGTGTCAGGGTTAGGGATTGGTTTAGGTTAAGGTCTAGGGTTAAGGCTTGAATTAACATTAGGTTTTGGGTAATGGATTGGGTTAGATTTAGGTTTCAGTTTAGGTTTAGGTTTTTGAATAGCTTTAGGGATAGCTATTTGGTTAGGTTTAATTCTATTGTTAGCATTTGGTTTAGGCTTATGTTTAGGGTAATGGATAGGATTACAGCTAGGGTTGGGGCTAGGTTTATGGTTAGGATTAGGGCTAGAGTTAGAGTTAGGGTTAGGATTAGGCTTAGGGTTAGGGGTAGGTTTAGTTCTAGGGCAGAGTTAGGGTTGGAGCAGGTATAGGGTAAAGGTTAAGGTTACGGCTATGGTTAGCATTAAGGTTAGGTTTAGGATTACGGTAATGGATAGAGTTAGAGCTAGGGTTTGGGCAATGATTACAGTTAAAAATAGAGTTAAAGTTATAGTTAGGGATACGGCTATGTTAATGCTTAGGGTTAGGATTAGGGCTAGGTTTAGAGGTACTGATAGGGTTAGAGTTAGTTTATTCAAATTTTTTGATGCAATCCAGGATTCATCTTTAACTAACCTTACAATGTTCCCCAGGTTTAGGTCTTTTGGTCCAAATGTTTGGTGTCAGGAACAGTTAATATTTTCATTTTACTTCATTTTGACCTATACAAGTAAATGGAAATAGACCTGGAAATCAAACAGAGATTATAATAGTTGCATGACACAGCACACACACCCTCAATTCTTTGTGGGCACACTGTGGTATGGTCCTTGTGAGTGTAGGCCTGAGCTGAAGCATGAAAAAACAACTTTATCCAAGAGCCCTTTAGGAGAAAGCAGGGAGATATGCATGCACTGAAATTCCTCCCATAATTATTTGGTCAGATTAGTTTGATACTGCATAAGATTCATTATTTAGCTTGCCCCTCAAAGCTCTTCAAGTGTGGGACTTCTAGGATCAATGGTTCTCTAATCCAGTTAGGGTTAGGGTTAGATATAGTGTTAGGGTAAGAGTTAGTTTTGTTCAAACTTCTTTAATACTTGGAAGGAGTCATCTTTTACCTAGCCTTAACATGCTCCCCAGGTTTGGGCCTTCTTGTTTCTGTGGTTCGCTATCAGGAGCACTCTGTATTTTAAGGTTTCACTTCATATTGACCTATATAGGTAAATGAAAATGGAGGTTGAAATCAAACCAGGTTTGTGCTAGGTGCTTAAAACTTCAGACACTGAATCAATTCTCTGTGGGAACTCTCTGGTTTGTTCCTTGGGAAAGTAGCCTTATGATGAAGATGGCAAAACAACTTTATCTGAGAGCCCTTTAACAGAAAACAGAGAAATATGCATGAACTGAAATACCACCCCAATTATTTGGTCATATTTCTTTGATACTGCATAGAATTCATCTGATAGCTAACCCCACTAGGCTGCCCAAATTTTGGAATTCTAAGATCACCATTTTTTTAAACCGGTAAGGGTTTGTGTTAAGGTAAGTGTTAGGGCTAGTGTTAGAGCTAGTATTAGGGTTAGAGATAGTTTTGTTCAAATTTCTTTGATACTGGGCAGGATTCATTTTTCTCCTGTTCTTACTATACTCCACGTGTTTGGGATTCCTAGGTTCAATGGTTCTCTGTAAGGAACAGTTTGTATTTTAAAGATTCAGTTCATTTTGTCCTATACAGGTAAAAGGAAATATAGCTGGAAATTAAACAGCATTGGTGCTAGCTGCTTGAAACTTCACACTCCATCAATTTTCTGTGGGCAATCTCTGGTTTCTTCTTGTGAAAGTGAGCCTAAGCTGAAGCATGTAAAAACAACTTTATCCAAGAGTCCTTTAGAAGATAACAGGGAAATATGCATGTACTTATATACTCCATCAATTATTTGGACAGATTTCTCCGATACTGCATAGCACTCATACCTTAGCTTGCCCTACTAGGCTGCCCAGTTTGGGAACTTCTATGGTCAAAGGTTCCATAAAAAAGTTAGGGTTAGGGGAATGGTTAGGGTTAGAGCTATTGTTCGGGTTAGAGTTAGTTTTATCAAAATTCTTTGATACTTGGCAGGATTTTTCTTTTATCTAGATTTATTCTGTTCCCCAGGTTTAGGAATTCTCTGTTCACAGGTTTGCTGTCAGGAACAATTTGTATTTTAAGATTTCACTTCATTTTGACCTATATGGGAAATTTAATAAAGCTGAAAATCAAACAGGGTTTGTGCTGCTTGAAACTTCACACACTCCATCAGTTCTCTGTGGGGACTCTGGTATGTTCCTTGAGATAGTAGGCCTAAGCTTAAACAGGCAAAAAAAAAAAGACTATATCAAAGGGCCCTTTAGGAGAAAACAGGGAAATATGCATGTACTAAAATACCTCCCATAATTATTTGGTCAGATTTTTTTTTTTTGATGCTGCATAGAATTTATTACTTAGCTTGCACCACAAGCCTCCCAATTGTGGGACTTCTATGATCAATGGTTCTCTTTTCAGGTTAAGTTTAGGGTTAGGTTTAGGGTTAGGGCTAAGGCTGGGGTTAGAAGTAATGCTAAGGTGAGAGTTTGTTTTGTTCAGATTTCTTTGATACTGGCCAGGAGTCATCTTTTATCTAGCCTTAGTATGATCCCAAGTTTTGGGCCTTCTCAAATCAATGGTTCATTATCATGAACACATTTTATTTTAAGGTTTCACTTCATTTTGACCTATATGGGTAAAAAGAAATAGAGGTGGAAATTAAACAGGAATCCCTTCCCCTAAACCTAACCCTAAACCTAACCCTAACCCTAGCCCTAAGACTAACTCTATCTCTCGCCCTAGCCCTTTTCCTAGTTCTAAACCTATGCCTGACAATAACCCAAACACTAATCCTAACCTTAGCTCTAACCTTAGCCATAGCCGTAACCCTAGAATTAAATATAACTCTAAATTTACCCTTAAGCCTAAAATTACACTATCACTAGAAATAACACAAACACTATTTGTAAAACTACCCTTTACTTTAGCCTTAGCCCTAAAACAAAACCGAGCCATAGTACTAACCCTAACACTTAACCTAAACCAAATCCTTGCCCAACATCTTGCCCTAAGCCTATCCCTAATTTGAGTCCTATCCCTAACCCTAAAATGAACCCTGATCCTGACTCTGACCCTAACATTAACCCTAGTTCATAACATCACCCTAAATCTAAATCTAATCCTAAAACTTGACTTAGCCCTAATGCTAACTCTAAAACTAGCCCTCATCATAACCCTAGTTCTTACATTAGCCGTGTCCCTAACACTAGCCCTAACATAAACCAAAAACTAGCCCTACTCTGAGACCCAACCATACCTTTAACCCTATTATAATCCTAAATTAGCCTGAAACCTTACCCTAAACGTAACCCTAACTTTAATCCTTGCACTATCTTTAAAAATAATCCTAAAGCTAGGCCTAACCTTAACCATAATCCTAATCCTAACCCTGGCTCTAACCCTATGCATTAACTTAACCTTAACCCTAACCCAAATGCTAACCCCTGGCCCAACTCTAGCACTATCCCTAACCCTAACCAATCCATTAACATAAAAATAACCTGAACCCTAAACCTAACCATATCCATTACCCTAACTATAACCTTAACCCTAATGCTAATTTGAGCCCTAACCCACAACCTTAACCTAAAACAAACCCTAACCATGACCCTGACCCTAATAATACCCTTGCCTCTAAAGCTGAACCTAACCCTCATCCTAACCCTTACACTATACCTAGCCATAAACATATCCCTAAAACTTTCTCTAACCATAACCCTAGAACTGATATTAAAGCTAGTCCTAATGATAGCCCTAACCCTAACACAAACTGTAGCCCTAATCCTAGGCCTAACACTAGCTTTAATCCTAACCCTAAACTTATCCCTAGCCATAACCCTAATTTTAACACTCGCCTTAGCCCTAAACCTAGCTGTAACATCATACCTTATCCTACCCTAATCCTAATGCTAATCCTAGATCTAAACCTAGGCCTAACCATAACACTAACCCTAGCCCTAATCCTAGCCCTAATCTAGCCCTAACCTTAACTGTAACCCTAACTCTAGCCCTAAGACTAACTTTAAATCTCACTTTAGTTCTATTAATAGTTCTAAACCTATCACTTATCATAACCCAAAGCTAGCCTTATCCCTGGAATAAACTCAATACCTAACATTCACCCTAGCCCTAACCCTAGATCTAAACCTAACTCTAAATCTAACCCCAACCCTAAGCCTAAACCTCACCATAACACTGGCCAAAACCGTAACACTAATCATAAAACTAGCCCTATCCACACACTTAATGCTAACCTTAGGCCAAACCCTAAACCTATCGCAATCCCTAAACCTATCCATTACTCTAACCCTAACCCTAACCTAATCGTAGCTCAAACCCTAACCATTACCTTAAAACTAACCCTCATCCTAACCCTAACCTAACCTGACATTTAAACCTATCCAATACCCTGAACCTAATGATAACCCTAGCCCTAACACTAACAGTATCCAGACCCTAACTCTAACTCTAACATAGACATAATCCTAAACCTAACCCTCGCCCTAGTGTGAACTAACACTAGCTCAATCCCTAAACCATACCCTAAGCCTAAACCTAACCCTAACTCTAGGCCTAATAGTAACCATAACCCTAGCCCTAAACCTAGCTCTAACCCTATCCATTACCCTAATCATAACCCTTATCTAATGCTTACCCTAGGCCTACCCTGACCCTATCACTAACTCTAACCATATCAATTACTCTAAACCTAACCTAAAACCTAAACCTAACAGTCTCATTACCTTAATCTTAACCTAATTCTAATTCAAGTCCTAACCCTAAATCCTAACCTAAACTAAACCCTAAACTTGACCCTAACCCTAATAATACACTTGGCTCTAAAGCTGACCCTTACTCTAAACCTAATTCTTACACTAGACCTAGAAATAAACCTAACCCTTAATCTGTCCCTAACCACAACCCTAGATCAGACACTAGCCCTAGCTCCAATTCTTGCCATAACCCTAAAACAAACCCTAGCCCTCAACCTAGCCCTAAACCTAGCCTTATTAATTACCAAAACCATAACCCTAGCCCTCACCGTAATTCTAATTTTCTATCTAGCCCTAAACCTATCTATAATTTTATCCCTTCCCCTAAACCTAACCCTATCCCTAAACCTAAACCTAAGCCTAACACTATGCCTAACTCTAACACAGAACCTAGACCTAGTCCTAGCCCTCATTTAGCCCAAAACAAGCACTAATCAGAGACTTAACACTATCTTTAACCATAACCATATCCCTAACCCTAGCCCTAACACTTACCCTAAACCTAACCCTAACCTCAAAACTTGCCCTAACCCTAAACCTTACCCTACCCCTAATCCTAACCATAACCCTATATCTAACCCTAGCGGTAACCCTATCCATTACCCTAACACTAACCATACCCTAATGATAACCTTAGGATAACCTTAAACCTATTCCTAACCCTAAACCTATCTATTAACTTAAACCTAACCATATCCATAACACTAACCATAAAACTAAAGCTAATTTGAGCCCTAAACTTAATCATTAACCTAACACAAACCATAGCCCTGAATCTGTCACTAATAATATCCCTAGCTCTAAACCATACCCTAAACCTTAATGTAACCCTTACACTATACCTAGCCATTATCATAACCCTAAATCTATCCCTAAATCTAAGCCTGCACCTGAAATTAGTCCTAGCCCTAATGCTAGCCCTGAACCTAACACAAAACCTAGCCCTAATTATAGCCCTAAACTTAGCATTAATCCTAACCCTAACCCTAACCCTAGCCCTAACCCTCCCCCTATCCCTGGTCTTAGCCCTAGCTCTAACCCTATCCCTTACACTTAGTCAAACCTTCACCCTATTGCTACCCTAGTCCTAACCCTAATGTTTAGTCTACCCCAAACCCTAACTCTATTACTAGTCCTAACCCTAGCCCTCATTCTAGCTATAAACTTAACCCAACTCTAACCCTAACCATGAACCTTATTCTGACCCTAACACTAAACCTTGGTGTAAACCTGACCCTACCCCTAAATCGAAAATTAACACTAGCCCTACTGGTAAACCTATACCTAAATCTACACTACCACTAGCCCTAGACCTAAATCTAATCCTAAATATAGCCATAACTCTAGCCCTTGACCTAACAATAAACCTTAACCTAACCCAAACACTAACTCACCCTAGACTTAACCCTAGTCCTAATTATGGCCGTAACCCTAAAACTAACCCTAACTTGAACACTGACCTTTACCCTAACACAAACCCTAACTCTAAATCTTATGCTAACCTCAAAACTAACCGTAACATTAGACTAACCTTAAAACTAGCCATAATCATAACCCTAGCTCTTAGATTAACCATAAACCTAACACTAGCCCTAAACTTCACACAAAACCTAGCCCTAATTGTAGCCCTAATCCTAACCCTAAGCATAACCCTAAACTTAAACCTAGCCCTAACCATAACCATAGACTTCAACCTAGACCTAACCCAAGCTCAAACCCTAAACATTACCCTAAGCGTAACCCTAGCCCAAACCCTAAATGTCACCATAACCCGAGATCTAACTCTATCCATCACCCTAACCATAACCCTAAACCTAATGCTAACCCTAGCCCTATCCGTAACCTTAACGCTACCCTAGCACTGACTTTAACGTAACACTCACACTAGCCATAACCTTTGCTTGATCCCTAATCTTTTCCCTTAACCTAACCATAACACTAACCCAAGGCCTAATTGTAACCCTAAACCTAGCCCTAATACTAACTTAACCCTAGCCCTAACACTAGATTGAACCCTACACATTACCCTAACCCTAACCCTAACCCTAATCCTAACGATAAACCTAGACCTAAACCTAAACCCACACTAACCCTAAACATAAACCTAACCCTAGAACTAACCAGAAACCTAACCCTAAACCTAACCCAAGCCGTAGCTCAAATCCTAACCCTTATCCTAAACCTAACCCTTCCCTAACCCTAAAACTAACCCTAACTCTAACCTGACACTTAACCCTATCAATTACCCTAAAAAAAAGTTAGAGTTTGAGAGAGGGTTAGGGCTATGGAAAGTGTTAAGTTTAGGGTTAGGTCTAGGATTAATTTTCCAGTTAGTGTTAGGGTTAGGGTTTGGGTTATGGCTAGGTTTACCAATAGGGTTAGGGTAATGTGTATGTTCAGAGCTAGGTTTAGGGATAGGGGTAAGTTTAGGGTTAAGGATAGAGTTAGGGTTAGAGTTAGAGATAAGTCTAAGTTTATATTTAGGGCAAGATAGGCATTGAGTTAAGTTTAGGACTAATGCTACAGTTAGGGTTAGGATTAGGGCTAGGGTTAGGGTTAGGGTTACACATAGGGCTAGGTTTAGGGTTAGGATTAACTCTAGGTTTTGTGTTAGGTTAAGGTGTAGGGTTATTGCTATGGGTAATGTAAGAGCTAGGATTATGCTTATGGCTAGTTTTAGGGTTAGGGTTATGGCTAGGTCTAGTGTTAGGATTAGGTTTTGGGTTAGGGTCAGGCTTAGAGATAGCTTAGTGTTAAATGCAGGGTCTGTGTTCAGGTTAGTGTTAGGGTTAAGGTTAAAGCCAGAATTAGGACTAGGTTTATATCTAGTGATAGAATTAGTCTTTGCATTAGGTTAAGCATTATTGTTGGGGCTAGGGCTAGGTTTTTGTTTAAGTCTAGGGCTAGAGGTAAGGCTAGATTTAGGATTAGATTTAGGTCTAGGGCTAGTGGTAGAATCAGGTTTAGTATAAGGTTACTGGTAGGGCTAGTGTTAGGGTTTGGTCTAGTGTTAGGGTCAGGTTTAGACCTAGGTTTAATGTTACGGTCAGAATAAGGGTCAGAGTTAGGGTTAGGGTTAGGGATAGGTTAGAGCTAAAATGAGGACTTGATTTAGGACTATTAATAGGGTTAGAAATTTGATTAGCCTAAGGATTAGGGATAGGTCTAGGGTTACCATTAGGGTTAGGGTATTTCTTAGGCTTAGGGATAGAGTTAAAGCTAGTGTTAGGGTTAGGGTTAGATTTAGTGTTAAAGCTAGGTTTAGGGCTCCGATTAGGGCTATATTTTGTGTTAGTGTTAAGGCTTGGAATAGGGCAACAAGTAATGTAAGAATCAGGGTTACAATTAAGGTTAGCTTTAGGGTTAATGTTAGGGGTAGTTCTCGTGTTAGGGTTAGGTTTAAGTTTAGGATGAATTTAGAGCTGGGGTTATTGCTATGAAAGGAGTCAGGGACAGGGTTAGTTTTAGGGTTAGGGTTAGTAATCAAATTAGAGCTAGGTTTAGTGTTAGGGTTTGGTTTAAGTTTAGAGTGGTGTTTCAGAGCTAGGGTAAGTGTTAGGGTATAAGTCAGGGTCAGGGTAAATTTTAAGGTTAGAGTTAGGACTCGAATTAAGGCTGGGATTAGTCTAGGTGTAATTGTGGGTTTGGTTTAAGTTAAGGTTGAGGGTTAGTCTATTGTTCAGTTTTGTTTTATCCCAGTGTTAGTTTTAGCCCTAGTTTTATGATTAGCATTTGGGTTAGGTCTAGTGTTAGAGTTAGGCTTAGGCTATGGTTAGGAATACATTTAGAGTTAGGCTTAGATCTAGGATTAGGTTAGGAATAAGGATAAGGCAAGGGTTAGTGTTAGGGTTAGGTTATGGTCAGAAATTGGATTTGAACTAGGAATAGGGCTAGTGTGAAAGTTAGAGTTTGTCTCAGGGCTAGCGTTAGGGTTATAGTTTCGGCTAGGGTTTGTTTAGTGTAAGGGTTAGAGTTTGTGCTAGAGTAAGGGCTAGGGCTAAGTTGAGGGTTAGGTTCAGCATTAGGTCTAGGATAGGATTACAGTAACTTTAGGGTTTGGGTTAGGGTTAGGGCTAGGTTTATTAATAGTGTTAGGATAAGGGTTAGGGTAATGGATATGGTTAGATGTAAGTTTAGAATTAGGTTTAGGATTAGATTTAGTTTTAGGGTTAAGGTTAAGGCATGTTTAGGTTTAGGTTTCTGGTACAGGTTAGGGATTGAGCTAGGGTTGGGGCTATGGGAAGTGTTAGGTTTAGGGTTAGGTCTAGGGTAAGTTTTCTAGTTAGGGTTAGGGTGTTAGGGTAGTGTGTATGTTCAGAGCTAGGTTTAGGGATAGGGTTAAGTTTATGGTTAGGGATAGGGTTAGGTTTAGAGGTAGGGATAAGTCTGTTTATATTTAGGGTAAGGGTTAGGCATTGAGTAAGGTTTAGAACTAAGGCTGGATTTATGGTTAAAATTAGGGCTGGGTTAGGGTTAGGGTTACTCTTAGGGCTGGGTTTAGGCCTAGGATTCACTCTAGGTTTTGTGTTAGGTTAAGTGTAGGGTTAGGATTATGGGTAATGTAAGAGCCAGGAGTATGATTAGGGATAGTTGTAGGTTTAGGTTATGGCTAGGTCTAGTGTTATGTTTAGGTTTTTGGTTAAGGTCAGGTTTAGAGTTAGCTTAGTGTTTAATGCAGGGTCCGTGTTCAGGTTAGTGTTAGGGTTAAGGTTAAAGCCAGAATTAGGACTAGGTTTATTTCAAGGGGTAGGGTTAGTCTTTGTGTAGGTTAAGGGTTATTGTTAGGGCTAGGGCTAGGTTTTTTTTAGGTCTAGGGCTAGAGTTAAGGGTAGTTTTAGTATTAGGCTTAGGTCTAGGGCTAGTTGTACAGTTCGGTTTAGTATAAGTTTACTGGTAGGGCTAGTGTTAAGTTTTGGTCTAGTGTTAGACTCAGGTTTAGAACCAGGGTTAGTGTTATGGTCAGAATAAGGATCAGTGTTAGGGTTAGGGTTAGGTATAGGTTAGAGCTAAAATGAGGACAAAGTTTAAGACTATTAATAGGGTTAGGGTTTTGATTAGCCTAAGTATTAGGAATATGTCTAAGGTTACGATTCGGGTTAGGGTTTTGCTTAGGTTTAGCGACAGAGTTAGAGCTAGTGTTAGGTGTAGGGTTAGGATTAGGGTTAGTTTTAAAGCTAGGTTTAGGGTGCAGATTATGGCTAGATTTTGTGTTAGCATCAGGGCTAGGGTTAGTGCAAAAATAATGTAAGAATCAGGAATACAATTAGAGTTATATTTAAGGTTAGTGTTTAAGATTAGTGTTTATGTTTAGGTTTAAGTTTAGGATAAATTTGGAGCTAGGGTTTTTGTTGGGTTAGGAGCCAGGAACAGGGTTATTTTTAGGGTTAGGACTCAAATTAGGGCTAGGTTTATTCTTAGGGTTTGGTTTAAGGTTAGAGTGGTGTTTTAGAGCTAGGGTGAGTGTTAGGGTATATGTCAGGGTCAGGGTTAGTTTTAAGGTTCAGGTTAGGATTCGAATTAGGCCTAGGATTTGTTCCAGGTGTACTTTAGGGTTTGTTTTAAGTTAAGGTTTAGAGTTAGGTCTATTGCTCGGTTTTGTTTTAGTCCAAGGTTAGGGTTAGCACTAGTTTTATGATGAGTATTAGGGTTAGGTCTAGTGTTAGTGTTAGCCTTGGGCTAATGGTTAGGGTTATATTTAGAGTTAGGCTTAGATCTAGGGTTAGGCTAGGGCTAAGGATAGGGCAAAATTTAGAACTAGGGTTAGGTCTAGGTTTAGAGTTCCGGTAAGGAATAGGGTTAGAACTAGGCATAGGGCTAATGTGAGAGTTAGAGTTTGTCTTAGGGCTAGGATTAGGGTTAGGGTTTGGATAAGGGTTAAATTAAGGCCAGGATTAGTGCTAGGGTTAGTGTTCTGTTTAGGCCTAGTGATAGGGTTATGGTTAGGGTTATGTTTCAGATAAGGGATGACGTTATACCTAATTTTAGAGGTAGGGTGAGGGTTAGAGTATGATTAGGGCTAGGCATAGAGTTAGGGTTATGATTAATGCTAGGTTTAAGGCTAGGATGAGGGCTAATGTGTTTTTTTTTAGGTTTAGGCTAGGTTAAGGGCTAGGGCTAATATCAGGTCTAGGGTTATGGTTAAAGATAATTTTAGGGTTAGATTTAGATCTACATCTAGTGTAAGGGTTAGGCTTAGGGTAAGGTTCAGGTTTAGAGCTAGGGGAATTTTTAAGGTTAGGGTTAAGCTTAAGGTTTGGTTTAAGTTAGGATTTAGGTTTATGGCTCAAATTAGCATTAGGGTTAGATTTAGGGTAATGATAGTGTTTGGTTTAGGGTTCAGGTTAGGTTTAGGTTAATTTATAGGGTAAGTATTAGCAATAGGGTTAGGGTTAGGCTTAGGGTTAGCATTAGGGTAAGGGTTAGGGTTATGGTAGTGTGTTGTTATATGAGCGTAGTTTAGAACTAGAGTTAAGGTTGGGAATAAGTCTTGAGTTATGGTTAGGGTTAAGTTTAGAACTAGGGTTAGGTTTAGGGTTATGTTTAGTGTAAGGGTTAGATTTGAGCTATGGTCATGTCTAGGGAGAGGGTTAGCTTTTGGGTTAAGTCTAGGGATAAGATTATGCTATTGTTAGTATTAGGGTTAGGGTTAGGACTAGGGTTATCATTAAGGTTAGGTTTAGGGTTAGGGTAATGTATAGGTTTAGATATAGGTTTAGGTTAGGGTTAGATTTTGGTTTAGGTTTAGGATTAGGGCAATGGTTAGGTTTAGGTTTCTGGTTAGGTTATGGCTTGAGTTACATTTAGTGCTATGACTAGTGTTAAATTTAGGATTATGTCTAGGGTCAGTTTTCTGGTTAGTGTTAGGTGTAGAGTTAGGGTTTAGGCTAGGGTTATCAATAAATTTAGGGTTGGGGTAATGGGTAGGTTTAGAGCTAGGTTTAGGGCAAAGTTTGAGTTTAGGGTTAGGGCTAGGGTTAGGGTTAGAGTTTGTGATAAGTCTAGGTATATGTTTAGGGTAAGGTTTAATCTTTGAGATAGGGTTAGGACTAAGGTGAGGACTAGGTTTATGTTAGGCCTAGGGTTAGGTGAGGGCTAGGGTTATGGTTAGTGTTATGCTTAGGGCTAGATTTAGTCCTTGGATTAGATCTGTGTTTAGTGTTAGGTTTAGGGCTAGGTTTAGGGCTATGGGTAATGTAAGAGCCAGAGTTATGATTAGGTCTTGTTATACTGTTAGAGTTATGCATGTGTCTAGAATTAGGTTTCGGTTTTGATTAGGGTCAGTTTAAGAGGTATGTTTAGTGTTAAAGGCAGGGTCAGTGTTCTGGTTACAGTTAAAGTTCAGGTTAAAGCCAGAATTAGGACTAGGTTTTGGTCTAGGGGTGGGGTTAGTGTTTGGGTTAGGTTAAGGGTTATTTAGGGCTATGGCTAGGTTTTTCTTTATGTCTAGAGCTAGAGTTAAGGCTAGATTTAGATTTAGGTTTAGATCTAGGGCTAATGTTAGGGTTTGGTCTAGGTATAAGGTTACCAGTAGGGCTAGTGTTAGGGTTTGGTTTAGCGTTAGGGTCAGGTTTAGACCTCGGGTTTGTGTTATGGTCAGAATGAGGGTCAGGGTTAGGGTTAGGTTTTGGGATAGGGTTAGAGCCAGAATGAGATCTAGGGTTAGGACTAATAATAGGGTTATTATTTGGTTAGCCTAAGGATTAGGGATAGGTCTAGGGTTACCATTAGGGTTAGGGTTTTGCTTAGGGTAAGGGATACGGTTAGAGATAGGTTTAGGGCTAGGGTTAGGGTTATGTTTAGGGTTAAAGTTAGGTTTAGGGCTCAGATTAGGGCTAGTTTTTGTGTGAGGTTTAAGGCTAGGTTTAGGGCAATGACTAATATAAGAACCGGGGCTACAATTAGGGTTAGTTTTAGGATTAAGGTTAGGGGTAGGTCAAGTGTTAGGGTTAGGTTTAATGTTAGATTGATATTTATAGCTAGAGTTAGTGTTAGAATATGAGTCAGGTCAGGGTGAGTTTTAGGGTTAGGGTTAGGACTCGAATTAGGGCTTGGGTTACTGTTAGGGTTTGGTTTAAGTTTAGGGTGCTGTTTAGAGCTAGGGTGAGTGTTAGGATATGAGAAGGGTCAGGTTATTTTGAAGGTTAGGATTAGGTCTTGAATTAGGGCTAGGGTTAGTTCTAGGTGTAGTGCTAGTGTTTGGTTTAAGTTAATGTTTAGTGTTAGGCCTGTTGTTCTGTTTTGTTTTAGTGCTCTCTTTAGGGTTAGGGCTAGTTTTACAATTAGCTTTAGGGTTAGGGCTAGGGTTAAGGTTTGTGTTAGGATTAATGCTAGGTTTAACGATAGGATTAGGTCTGGGTTTTGTGTTAGGTTTAGGGCAAAAATTAGGGCTAGGTCTAATATCAGGTCTAAGTTTACGCTTAAGGATAGTCCTAGAATTAGGTTTATGACTAGGTGAAATTTAAGTGTTACGTTTAGGGAAAGGGTCAGGTTTAGAGCTAGGGGTATTATTAGGGTCAGCGTCAGGCTTTGGGTTTGGGTTAGGTTACGGTTTAGGTTTAGGCTCGAATTAGCATGATGGTTAGAATTAGGGTATAGGTAATGGATAGGGTTAGGTTTAGGTTTCAGGTTAGTTTTGGGTAATGGATATGGTTTTGGTTTGTGATAGGGTTAGGGTTAGGCCTAGGGTTAGCATTAGCATTATGGTTATTTTTAGGGTGATTTATACCGTTAGACCTAGGGTTAGGGCTAGGGTTAAGTTAGGATTAGGGCTAGAGTTAGGGTTAGGTCAGGGTGGTGGTGAGGGTTAGAGTCAGTATTAGGTTTCCAGTATGGTTTAGGGTTTGAGCTAGGTTTAGTGGTAGGGCTAAGGTTTATTTGGGGTTTGGTCTAGGTTTATGGTCATGGTTATGCTAAGGTTAGTGTTAGGGTTAGGTCTAGGGTTATCATTAGACTTAGGGTAACAGGTTTAGATGTCAGGTTAGAGTTAGTGTTAAGGTTCGGTTAGCATTAGTGTTAGGTATAGGGTTAGGGTTAGGGTTTGAGCTAGATTAGGGTTAGAATTAGGGTTAGGTTCATTGTTAGTTCTACAGTTAGGTTTATTTATAGGGTTAGGGTAGGTTTATTTTTAGATCTAGTGTTATCATTAGGGTTAAGTTTAGGGCTAGGTAATGGGTAGGGTTCCAGCTAGGGTTAGGGCTAGGTTTAAGGTTAACATTAGGGCTAGGGTTAGGGTTAGGGTTAGGCCTTTGGTTAGTTTTGGGTTTAGATTATTTTTAAGGGTTAGGGATTGAACTGACATTAGGGTTAGCACAAGGGTTAGGGTTACAGTCAGGGTTCTAGGGTTAGTGTTAGGATTAGGGCTATGGTTAGCATTAGGTTTTGGGTTATGGTTAGGGTAATTGCTAGAGTTAAAGCGAGGGTTTGGGCTATAGCTATGGTTAGGATTATGGCTAGGGTTAGGGTGAGGTTTTGGGTTTGGTTTAGGGTTATGTTTAGGGTAATGTTAATGGCTAGGACGAGGGTTAGGGTTAGGGTTAGGCCTAGGTACAGGTTTAGTGTTATGCTTTGTGTGAGATTTAGGGCTACAATTAAAACTAGCTTTTGTGTGAAGTTTAGGGCTTGTGTTAGGTGTATTAGGGTTCAGATTAGGTGTAGGTTAATTGATAGAGTTAGAGTTACTGGAAGAGTTAGGTTTAGGCCTAGGATGAGCATTAGAATAAGAGTTATGTTTAGGGTAAGGGATAGAGTTAGAACTAGGGTTAGGGCTAGGGTTATGGTTAGTATTAGGACTACAGTTAGGTTTAGAGTTAGGGTTAGGCCTAGGGATAGCTTTAGGTTTAGGTTTAGTGTATGGTTTAGGGTTTGAGCTAGGGTTAGAACTAGGGCAAATGTTAGGTTTAGGGATATGTCAAGGTTATAGTTACGGTTAGGGTGAAGGTTAGTGTTTGAATTAGGGCTAGGTTTATAATTAGGTTTAGAGTATTGGATAGGGTTTGATGTCAGGTTAGGGTTAAGGTTATGATTAGGTTTTGGCTTAAGGTTAGTGTTAGGGATAGTTGTAGGGTTAAGTTTAGAATAATGATTAGGGTTTGAGCTAGGGTTATGTCCATGGCAAAGTTTAGGTTTATGGCTATATCTAGGGTTAGAGTTAGGGTAGATTTAGGTTTAGGGCTAGGGTTATCATCAGTATTAGAGTTAGGGTTAGGGTAATGGGTATGGTTAGAGCTAGGGTTATGAATAGGGTTAAGGTTAGGATTAGGGCTAGGGTTAATATTAGGGTTAGATTTAGGGAAAGGGTTAGTGTTAAGTTTATGTTAGGTTTAAGAGTTAGGGATTGAGCTAGGATTTGCACTAGGATGAGGTTTAGGGTTAGAGTCAGGATAAGGGTTAGGGCTGGGGTTAGCATTAGGGTGAGGATTATGGTTAGGGTAATGGATAGTGTTAGAAATAGGGTTTGGCTTATGGTTATGGCTACTTTTAGCGTTAGTGATATGGATAGGTCTAGTTTAGTGTTAGGTTTATGGTTAGGAAAATGTTTTGAGCTAGAGATTGTGTTAGGGTTAGGGTTGGGTTTATGATTAGGTCCAGCATTAGGACTAGGGTTAGGTCTAGGTGTAGGGTTATTGTTTGGGTTAGGTTAATGATTATTGTTAGGGTTAGGGCTTGGTTTTTGTTTAGGGCTAGGGCTAGATTTATCACTAGGTGAAGGATTAGGTGTAGGTATAGGTCTAGTGTTAGGGTTAGGTATAGGTATAGGGTTACAGGTAGCGTCAATGTTATGGGTCAGTTTAGGTATAGGGTCAGGTCTAAACATACAGTTAGTGTTAGGGTCAGAATAAGGGTCAAGGTTAGTGTTAGAGTTTGGGATAGGGATAGGGCTAGATTGAGGGCTAGTGTTAGGACTAATAATAGAATTAGGGTTTGAGCAAGGCTAAGGATTAGGTTTAGGACAAGGGTAGCTTTAGGGTTAGAGTTTGGCTTAGGGTAAAGGAAAGGGTTAGCGCTAGGGTGAGGGCTAGGGTAAGGGCTAGGCTTAGGGTAAGGGTTAGGGTTAGGGCTAGATTTAGAGTTAAAGCTAGCATTAGGGCTTGGATTAGGACTAGGTTTTGTGTTAGCTTTAGGTCTACAGCTAATGTAAGAACTAGGGTTACAACTAGGGCTAGTTTTAGGGTTATTGTTATGTCTATATTTAGTATTAGGTTAGGTTTAGGGTTAGGGTTATGTTTAGGGTAATGGATAGGTTAGGGTTAAGGAGTGTGTTAGGGTTAGGCCGAGGGTTAGCATTAGGGTTAGTGTTCAGGCTAGTGTAATGAATAGGGTTAGAGCTAGGGCTAGGTTTAGGGTTAGATTTAGGGTTAGTTAAGGATTAAAGTTAGGGTTAGGTTTAGGGTAAGTGTTAGAGATGCATTTAGGGTTAGAGATAGGGTAAAAGCTAGGGTTTGGGCTCAGATTAGTGTTAGGTTTTGGGTTTCCTTAGGGCTAATGTTAGGGGTATGGATAATGTAAGAACTAGGCTTATGATTAGGGATAATTTTAGGGTTACATTAGGGCTAAGTCTAGTTTTAGGGTTAGGTTTAATTTTAGAGAGATGTTTTGAGGTAGGGTTAGTGTAAGGTTCAGAGTCAGGGTTTAGTATAAGGTTACTGGTAGGGCTAGTGTTAGGGTTTGGTCCAGGGCTAGGGTCAGGTTTAGACCTAGGGTTAGTGTTATTATCAGAATAAGGTTCAGGGTTATGGCTAGGGTTTGGGATAGGTTTAGAGCTAGAATGAGGGATAGGGTTAGGACTATTAATAGGGTTAGTGTTTTGATTAGGCTAAGGATTAGTGATAGGTCCAAGGTTACCACTAATATTACTGTTTTGCTTATGATTAGTGATAGGGTTAGAACTTGTGTTAGGGGCAGGGTTAGGGTTAGGGTAAGGTATGATGTTACAGCTAGGATTAGAGCAAGGGTGAGGGTTAAAATTAGGGTTAGTAATAGGGTAAAGTGTAGGGCTTAGGATTAAAGCTAGTGTTAGGCCTAGGGTGAGGGCTAGGGATTGTGTTCGGGTTAGGGCTACCATTAGGGCTAGGGCTAATGTCAGGTATAGGGTTATGGTTAGGGATAGTTTTGGGGGTAGATTTATGGTTACATATAGTATAAGGGTTAGGTTGAGGGTTAGGGTCACATTTAGAAGTAGGGGTATTATTATGGTCAGGGTCAAATTTAGGGTTTGGTTTAGGTTAAGGTTTAGGATTAGAGCTCAAGTTAGCATTCGGGTTAAGGATAGAGTTAGTGTAATGATATGGTTAGAGTTAGGGTTCGGGTTATGTTTATGGTAATACATAGGTTAGGGTTATGGATAGTTCTAGGGTCAGGCTGAGGGTTACTATTATGTTTAGGGTTAGGGTTAGGGTAATGGATAGTGTTAGAGCTATGGGTTAGGGCTAGGTTTATGGTTATGCTTATGGCTAGTTTTAGGGTTAGGTGTAGGTTTATTGCAAGGATTAAAAGTAGGGTTAGGATTAGGGTAAGTGTTAGGGCTACGTTTAGGATTAGATTTAGGGTTAAATCTAGGGTTGTGTCTCGGATTAGGGCTAGGTTTTGGGTTACCTTAGGGCTCTTGTTAGGGATACAGCTAATGTAAGAACTAGGGTTTCAATTAAGTTTACTTTTAGGGTTATCTTGGGCTAAGTCTAGTTTTATAATTAGGTTTAGATTTAGGGTGATGTTTGAATTAGGATTAATGGTAATATCAGAGTCAGGGTCAGGGTTAGTTTTAGAGTTAAGGATAGGACTCAAATTTGGGTAGGCTTAGGGCTAAATGTAGGGTTAGGATGTGGTTTAGGTTAATGGTTAGGGTTAGTACTATGGATCGGTTTTGTTTTAGGGCTAAGGCTAAATTTAAGGGTAGTTTTACGATTAGCGTTAGTGTTATTGCTAGTGTTAGGGCTTAGGGGTACGTTTAGAGTTATGGTTAATTCTAGCATTAGGGCTATGGCTAGTGTTAGAGCTAAGGTTAGGGCTAGTGTTTGGGTTATGGTAAGGGATAGTGTTATAGGAGGAATAGGGCTAAGGCAAGAATTAGAGTTAGAATTAGGGCTAGGGTTAGAGTTAGTTTTAGGGCTAAATTAAGGCTAGGAAAAAGTCTAGGATTAGTGTTAGCCTTAGGCCTAGGATTAGGGCTACATTTAATATTAGGTTTAATGTTAAGTTTGGGGAAGGGATGCCTTTTGTTTGATTTCCACCTCCATTTACATGTTCCATATAGGTCAAAATGAAGTGAAACCTTAAAATACAAAGTGTTCATGATAGCAAACCTTTAATTGAGAAGAGCATAACTTGGGAGAATACTAAGGCTAGATAAAAGATGAATCCTGCCCAGTATCAAAGAAATTTGAAGAAAACTAACTCTCACCCTAACATTACCTGTAACCATAGCCCTAGCCCTAACCCTAACCCTAACCCTAACCCTAACCCTAAGTGATTAGAAAACCAGTGATCCTAGTATTCCCAAACTTTTGGAGCCTTGTGTGTTAAGTTAAGTGATGAATCCTACGCACAATCAAACAAATCTTACCAAATAATAATGGGAGGTATTTCAGTGCATGTATATTTCCCTGCTTTCTCCTAAAGGGCTCTTGGATAAAGTTGCTTTTGCATGCTTCAGCTTAGGCCTACACTCATTATATATATATATATATATATATATATATATATATATATATATATATATATATATATATATATATATATATATATATAAAATAGACTAGCCCTGGCCCTAATTCTTACCCTAAGCCTAACACAGACCCTAACCCTATACCTAGCTTTAACCCTAGCCCCAATTCGAGTCCTATCTCTAACCCTAAAAGTATCATTGACCCTGAATGTGACCCTAACATTAACCGTATCTCTAACCATCACCCTAAACCTAAACCTGACTGTAACACTAGACGTAGATCTAATGCTAACCCTAAAACTAGCCCTAATTGTAACCCTAGATCCTACATTAGCCGTAGTCCTACTCTAGCCCTAACCTAACCCAAAACCTAGCCCTAATCTGAGCCCTAATATAGCTTTAAACCTAACCATAACCCTAAACCTAGCTCTAACACATAACTTAACCTAACCCTAAACCTAAACCTTTTCCTAACCCCAAATATAGCCCTAACCCTAACCATATATTTAGCCCTAGCCCTGACCCTATCCATTACCTAAACCTAACCTGAATCCTAAACCTAACCATATACATTACCCTAACCCTAAGGGTAATTTGAGCCCTAATCCAAAACCTGAACCTAACAAATACCCTAATTCTGACTCTGACACTAATAATAATAATAACCCTAGCCGTAAAGCTGATCCCAATACTCAACCTAACCCTTACAATAGACCTGGCCATAAACCTAACCCTAAAACTAACCCTAACCCTAACCCTAGACCTGTCATTAGCCGTAGCCCTAATCTTAGCCCTAACTCTATCACAAACCCTAGCCCTAAACCTAGCTCTAAGCCTAAACTTTATTCTAACACTAAACTTAATCCTAGCTCTAACCCTAATTTTATCCCTTGCCCTAGCCCTAACCATAGTTGTAACATTATACCTTACCCTAACCCTAATGCTAGCCCTAACACTAGCCATAAACCTAGTCCTAAAACTAACACTAACCCTAGTGCTAATCCTAACCCTAATTTATCCCAATCCTAAACTTATCCCTATCCCTATCCCTAACACTACCTCTAACTCTCATCCGAGCCCTTTCCCTAGTTCTAAACCTATCCCTTACCATAACCCAAACCCTAGCCTATCCCTAGACCCAACCCTAGCTCTATCATTCACCCTAGCCCTAAACCTGAATCTAACCTTATATTTAAGCGTAAACCTCATCATAACACTAGCCCTAACCCTAATTCTAATTGGAACACTAGCCCTTACCCTCCCCTAGCCCTAAAACAAAACTAACCAATAACCATAACCCTTAACCTAAACCAAACACTAAATCTACATCTAGCCCTAAATATAGCCCTAATGTGGGTTTAGGTTTAGGGTTATAATTAAGATTTGGGCTAGAATAAGGGTTATGGTTATGGTTAGGGTTCGGGTAAGTTTAGATTTAGTGTTAGGTTTAGGGTTGTGTTAGGGTTAGATTTAAATTAGGTTTAGGGTTAGTGTTAAGGATGGTATTAAGGTTAAGGTTAGGGTTAGGTTAGGAGAAGGATTTGATTTAGGTTAGATTTAGATTTAGGTTTAGTGTTAGGTTTAGGGTTAGAGTTAGGGTTAAATTTAATTTTAGGGCTAGAATTGGGTTAGGTTTAGGGTTAGGGATAGTTTAGGGTTAGGGTCAGGTGAGGGTTAGGATTATGTTTCTGTATAAGTTTTGTGTTATGGTGAGAGTTAGTGTTAGGGTTGGGGTTCATGTTAGGGTTAGGGTTCAGGAAAGAGTTACAATTAGGATTACGTTTAGGATTTGTGTTAGGGTTAGAGTTAGGGTTAGCTTTAGGCTTTGTGTTAGGGTTAGGCATAGGGTTAGGTTTAGGGTTACATATAGGAAAAGAGTTGCATTTAGGTGTTAGGGTTAGAGTTAGGGTTAGTGTTAAGGTTATGGTTATGGTTAGGGTTAGTGTTAGGGTTTGGGTTAGTGTAAGTGTTAGTGTTAGGTTTAAGGTTAGAGTTAGGTTTAGGGTTAGTGCTAGGGTTAGATGTAGGTTTAGGGTTAGGGTTAGGGTTAAGGTTACTTTTCAGGTTAGGGTTAGGGTTAGGGTAAAGTTTACGGTGAGGGTTTGTGTTAGGGTTAGGTTAGTGTTAGATTTAGGCTTAGGGATAGGGTTAGTGTAAGTGTTATGGTTTGTGTTAGCATACGGTTAGTTAAAGTTACAGTTAAGGTAAGGGTTAGGGTTAGGGATAGAATTTGGGTTAGTGTAAGGGTTAGGGTTATTCATAGTGTTAGTGTTAGGGTTAAATTTTGTGTTAGGTTAGGGTTAGGATTAATGTTAAGGATATGGTTATGGTTAGGATTAGGTTTAGGGTTAGGGTTAGTTTAAGTGTTTGGGTTTGTATTAGGTTTAGTGTTATGGTTAGTGTTAGGGATAGTGTTAGGTTTAGAGTTAAAATTATGCTTAGGTTTAGGATTCATATTAGGGTTAGTTTTAGGGTTAGGGTTATGATTAGTGTTAGGGTTCGGGTTTAGTATATGGCTGGGTAAGTGTTAGGGTTAGGGTTACAGTAAGGTTTAGTATTAGGCTTAGGTTTCAGATTAGGGATAGGGTTAGTGTTAGTGTTCGGGGTAGGGCTTGTGTTAGGGTTAGGGTCAGGCTTAGGGTTAGGTTTACAGTTACATTTAGGGTTAGGATTAGGGTTAGTGTCAGTGTTAGGGTTAGGTTTAGGTTTAGTGTTAGGGTAAGGGGTAGGGACAGTGTTGGTGTTAGGGTAAATTTGGGTTAGTATTAGTTTTCAATTTAGGGTAGGTGTCAGAGTTAGGGGTTAGTGTTAGGTTTAGTTAGCATGAGGGTTAGTGTTAGTGTTAGGGTTAGGGTTATTGATAGGTTCAGGGTTATGTTTAGGGTTAGGGTTACTTATAGGTTATGGTTGGGATAAGGGTTAGTGTTGGTGTTATGGTTTGGGTTAGGGTTAGTGTTAGGGTTAGTGTTAGGGTTTGGGTTAGGTTAGTATTAGGTTTAGGGTTAGGGTTAGGGTGAAAGTTAGTGGTAGGGTCAGGATTAGGCTTACTTTTAGCATTAGGTTTCAGATTAGGGTTAGGGTTAGGTTTAGTGTTAAGGTTAGTGTTAGTGTTAGAATTAGGGTTTGTGTTAGGGATATGATTAGGATTAGTGTTAGGGTTAGGGTTAGGTTTATTTTTAGGTTTAGGGTTTGAGTTTGGGTTAGGTTTAGTGTAACGGTTAGTGTTAGGGTTAGATGTAGGGTTAGTGTTAGGGTAGGGTTACGGTTAGGGTTATGGTTAGTGTTTGGTTAGGGTTATGGATATGGTTAAGTTTAGTGTTAGGGTTAGTGTTAGGATTAGGTTTAGTGTTTGGCTTAGTTTTAGGGTTAGGCTAAGGTTTAGGTTTCAGTATAGAGTTAGGATTAGGTTTAGGGTTAGGGTTAGTGTTAGTGTTAGGGTTATGATTATGGAGATCTTAGGGTTAGGGTTGGGTTAGTGTTAGATTTAGGGATAGGGTAAGTGTTAATGTTAGTGTTAGAGTTAGGGATAATGTTAAGGTTAGGGATATTTTTAAGGTTAGTGTTAGGATTATTATTAGAATTAGGGTTGGTGTTACTGTTAGGATTAGGGTTTGGTTTAGTCTTAGGGTTAGGGATAGGTTTAGGGTTAGGGTTAGGATTAAGGTTATGTTTAGCTTTAGGGTTAGTGTAAGGTTAAAGTTTAGGGTTAAGGTTAGGGTTAGTTTAAGAGTCAGTGTTAGCGTTAGTGTTAAGGCTAGTGTTAGTGTTAGAGTTAGGGTTTGTGTTAGGTTTAGGCTTAGGTTAAGGGATTGTGTTAGGTTTAGATTTAGGGTTAGGGTTATGTTCAGGATTAGGTTTAGATTTAGGATTATGATTAGGTTTTGGGTTAGTGTAAGGGTAAAGGTTAGGGTTAAGGTTAGGGTTAGTTTAAGAGTTAGGGTTAGAGTTAGGGTTTGTGTTAGGTTTAGGGTTAGGTTTCAGGGTTGTGATAGGATTAGGTTTAGGGTTACATTTAGTTTTATGAATAAGATTAAGTTTAGATTTTGGGTTAGGTTTAGGGTTAGGTTTAGGTTTAGGGTTAGGTTTAGGTTTAGCGTTAGTGATAGTGTTAGGGTTGGGGATAGGTTTTGTGTTAGTATTCGGGTTAGGGTTAGTGTTAGTGATAGTAATAGGGTTTTGTTTAGGGTTAGGTTTAGGTAAGAGTTAGGGTTAGGGTTATGTTATGTTTAGTGTAATGGTTTGGGTTAGGGTTTGTTTTAGGGTTAGGGTTAGGGTTAGGTTTATGGATAATGTTAGCGTTAGGGTTATGGCTAGGGTTAGATTTCGTGTTAGTGTTAGGGTTACTGTAACGGTGTAGAGTTAGTGTTAGGGTTAAGGTTAGAATTTGAGTTAGGGTTAGGGTTAGGCTTAGGGTTAGATTTAGTTTACGGTTAGGGTTAGGGTAAGGGTTTGTGTTAGGATTAGATTTAGGGTTAGGTTGAGGGTTTGTGTTAGGCTTTGGATTAGGTTTAGGATTAAGGTAAGTTTTAGGGTTAGGGTTAGAATTAGGGTTAGGATTAGGGTAAGGGTTAAATTAGGGTTAGAGTTAGAGTTAGGGTTAAATTAATTTTAGGGTTAGGTTATGGTTAGGGTTTGTTTTTTTTTAAGTTTAGGGTTAGTGATATGGTTATGGTTATGTTTAGGGTTAGATTACAATTAGGGTTGGGGTTAGTTTAGGGTTAGGTTTATTGTTAGGGTTAGGTTTTGGGTTCGGGTTCAAGTTAGTGTTAGGTTTAGGTTGATTGTTGGGGTTAGCAGTTGGGTTAGTGTTAGAGATAGGGTTAGTGTTAGGGTTAGGGATAGTGTTAGGGTTAGTGTTACTGTTTGGGTTAGGGTTAGGGTTAGGGATAGGGTTAGGGTTAGGTTTAGCATTAGGTTTAGTGTTGGGGTTAGTGTAAGGGTTATGGTTAGGGTAAGGTTTAGGTTTAGAGTTAAGCTTAGTGTTACGGTTAGTGTTAGTTTTTGTGTTATGGTTAGGATTAGGGTAAGACTTACAGTTTGTGTTAGGTTTAGGGTTAAAGTTAGGGTTAGGTTTACAATTAGGTTTAGGATTAGGGTTCATGTTAGGGTTAGGGTAATGGTTAGTGTTAGGGTTTACATTATGGTTAGGGTTAGTGTTATGGTTAGGGTTATGTTTTGTGTTAGGGTTAATGTTAGGGTTAGTGTTAGGTTAGGTTTATGGGTAGGATTAGGGTATTGTTTAGAATTACTGTTAGTGATAGTGTTTGGATAGGGTTAGTTTCATGGTTAGGTTTAGGGTTGGGTTAGGGTTAGTATTAGGGTTAGGTTTACAATTTGTGTTAAGGTTACTGTTAGGGTTATGGTTAGGTTTGGGATTAGTGTTAATTTTAGTGTTAGGAATAGAGTTAGTTTTAGTGTTATGTTTAGTGTTAGGGATAGGGTTAAGGTCATTGTTAGGGTTAGTGTTAGTTTTAGAGTTTAGTTTAGGTTTAGTGTTAGGGTTAGTTTTAAGTTAGGGTTAGAGTTAGAGTTTGAGTTAGGGTTAGGGTTAGTGTTATGTTTAAGGATAGGGTTATTATTAGAGTTAGGGTTAGGATTAGTGTTTGGGTTGGGTTAGGGTTAGTGTTAGGGTAAGTGTTTGGTTTAGTGTTAGGGTGACTGTTAGAGTTAGTTTTATGGTTATGGTCCTTGTTTGAATTAGGTTTAGTATTAGGGTTATGGTTAGTGTTAGGGTAAAGTTTATGGTTTGTGTTTCTGTTAGGTTTGGGGTTCCGATTAGGTTTACGTTTACTGTTAGGTTACAGGTTAGGGTTAGTTTTAAAGTTAGGATAAGTTTAGAGTAAGGGTTAAGGTTAGGGTTTGTGTTAGGTTTAGATTTAGGTTTACAGTTAGGGTTAGGGTTAGGGTTAGTGTTAGGTTAGAATAAGTGTTGTGTTAGGGTTAGATTTAGGGTTAGGGTTACTGTTACTCTTAGGGTTAGAGTTAGGGTTATGTTTAATTTTAGAGTTAGGGTAGGGTTAGTTTTAGGTTAGGGATAAAATAGGGTTAGGCTTATGTATTGGATAGGGTTATGGTTATGGTTAGGGTTACAGTTTCTGTTAGGTTTAAGGTTATGTTTAGGGTTAGTGTTAGGATTAGTGTTAAGATTTATATTTGGGTTAGGGTTAGGTTTAGTGTTCGTGTTACAATTAGGGTTAGGGTTCGGGTTAGAGATAGAATTAGGGTTAGGTTTAGGTTTAGGGTTTGTGTTAGGTTTCGGGTTAGGTTTCGGGTTAGGGTTTGTGTTACGGTTAGTATTAGTGTTAGGTTTAGGCTTAGGGTTAGGATTAGGGTTAGAGTTAAATTTAGGGTTAGGGTTTGGGTTAATGATAGAGTTAGGGTTAGGTTTAGGTTTAGTGTTAGGTTTAGGATTAGGGTAAGGCTGAGTGTTAGGGTTAGGGTGAGGTTTATTGTTATGGTTAGGTTTTGAGTTTGGGTTAGGGTTAGGGTTAATGTTAGGGTTAGGTTTAGTGTTAGTGTTAGGTTTAGTTTTAGGGTTAAGGTTAGAGTAAGGGTTGTGGTTAGTGTTAGGGTTAGGTTTATTGTTAGGGTTAAGGATCAGGTTCGGTTTAGTGTAAGGTTTAGTTTTAGGGTTATACTAAGGGTTAGGTTTTTTGTTAGTGTTCGGGTTAGCATTAGGGTTAGAGTTAGGGTTAGCATTAGGGTTAGCATTAAGGTTAGTGTTAGGATTAGTGTTAGGATTAGAGTTAGGGTTATGGATAGGTTTAGGGTTAGTGTTTCAGTTAGGGTTAGGGTTAGTTTTAGGATTTATATTAGGTTTAGAATTAGTGTTAGGATTAAACTACATTTAGTATTAGGGTTTGTGTTAGTGTTTCAAAAAGGGTTAGTGTTTCCCTTATGGTTAGGATTTGGGTTAGAGTTTGGGTTAGGGGTAGGTTTAGGTTAGGGTTATGGTTATGGATATGGTTAGGGTTTGTTGTAGGGTTAGATTTCGGGTAAGGGTAAAGGTTAGAGTTACTGTTAGGGTTAGGGTTACTGTTAGGGTTAAATTTTTTTTTAGTTTTAGGGTTAAGTTTAGGTTAGGGTTAGGGTTAGGATTAAAGTTATTTATAGGGTTAGGATTTGTGTTAGATTTAGAGTTAGGATTGGGTGAAGGTTTGGGTTAGGGTTAGGGTTATTTTTAGGGTTAGGTTTAGGTTTAGAGATAGCTTAAAGTTAATGTTAGGGTTCAGTTTCGGATTAGAGTTATTCTTAGTATTAGGTTTAGGGTTAGGGTTAGAGTTAGGGTTAGTGTTAGTGTTAGGGTTAGGGTTAGGGTTAGTGTTAGCTTTTGTGTTAGGGTTATGGTTATGCTTAGGTTTAGTGTTAGGGTTAGTGTTAGGTTTTGGTTTCGGTTTAGAAAAAGTGTTCGCTTTAGGGTAAGTTTTACAATTTTGGTAAAGGTTAGGTTTAGGTTTAGTGTTAAGGTTAGGGTTAGGTTCATTTTTATGGTTAGTGTTAAGGTTAGGGTTTTGTTTATGCTTAGGGTTAGAGTTAGTGTTAGGGTTAGTGTTAGGGTTTATATTAGGGTTAAAACTAGTGTTAGGATTAAGGTTAGATTTAGGATTAGTGTTTGTGTTAGGGTTTTAGATAGGGTTAGGGTTTTGGTTATGGTTAGGATTTGGGTTAGGGTTAGGTTTAGGGTAAGGTTAGGGTTATGGTTTGGGTTAGGGTTATGGTTTGTTTTAGGGTTAGTGTTAATCCTAATTTAAACTCTAAAACTAACCCTAATAATAACCCTAACCATAACCATAACTCTAACCCTAAACTTAGCACTAGGCTTAGCCCTAACCCTAAACCTATCCCTAAATCTAACACTATCCCTAACCCTAACACTAAACCTAATCCTAACCGTAACCCTAAAACGAACCCTAAGCCTCACTCTAAACCTAGTACTAAACATAAAACTATCCCTAACCCTAACCCGAACACAAATACTAAAAATAATCCTAACCCTATCACAAGCGATAATCCTAACATTATTTCTAATACTAACACTAACTCTAATGCTACAAGTAACCCTAAGACTAACTTTAACACGAACTTTAAACCTAACCCTAATTCTAACCATAAATCTAACCCTAAACTTAACCCTTACCTAAACATAACCCTAAACCTAAACCTAAACCTAACAAAAACCCTATCCCTAACCCTAACCAAATCCTAACCCTAACCCTCATCCTAACCCTAATGTAACCCTAACTCAAACCCTAACCCTAATTCTCACACAAACCCTAACCAAAACTATAACCCTAAATGTAACCTAACCCTAACATTAACCCTTACCTAAATCTAACCCTAATTATCACCCAAACCAAAACCCTAGCCCGCTTCCTAAACCTAACGCTAAACCTAATTCTAACCCTAATTCAAACCCTAGCACTAACCCTAAACCTAAATATAACCCAAACTCAAACAGTAAGTGTAACCCTAAATCTAACCCTAACCTTAACACTAACCCTAACACTAAACCTAATCCTAATACTAATCATAAACCTAACCCACACCCTAACACTAACCCTAACCATAACCCTAAACCTAATGCTAACACAAAATCTAACATTAACCCTAACCCTAACACTAACCCTATGCCCCACCCAACCCTAACTCTAACCCTAAACTTAACCCTAAGCCTAACCCTAACACGAAACCTAAACCTAAACCTAAACCTTAACCTAAACCTAACACTAACACGAACTCGAATCCTAACCCTAAAAGTATCCCTAAACCTAAAACTAAACCTAACTCAAAACCTAGACCTAATCAGAGCCCTAACCCTAGCTTTAACACTAGCCCTAATATTAACCCTAGCCCTAACACTTAACCTAAACCTAACTAACCTGAACCTAAATAAAGCCTAAACCTAACTAAACCGAAACCTTGTCCTAACCCGAAATCTAACCGAAACCATAGCCCTAATCCTAACCATAATCCTATCCGTATCCCTAGCTCTAATCTTATCCATTAACCTAACCATAAAACTAACCAAATTCTAATCCTAGGAATAACCCTAACCAAAGCTCTATCCTAACCATAATCCTAGTCCTAACTGTAGCTCTAATCCAAACTATTACCCTAACCATAACCCTCACCGAATTCTATCCCTAGGCCTAAATCTAACCCTATCCCTAACCCTAAACCTGTCCATAACCCTAATTCTAACCTTAACGCTAAAATTATCCCTAATGCAAATTTGAGCCCTAACTCTAATCCTTAACCTAACACATATCCTAACCCTGACTCTGACCCTAGCTGTAAACCGGACCCTAAATTTCAACCTAACAATTACAATAGACTTGGCCATAATCTTTACCCTAAAACTATCCCTAACCATAACCCGAGACCTGACATTAGCCATATCCCTAATCCTAGCCCTAACCCTAATACAAATACTAGCCCTAATCCTATATCTAAGCCTAGCCTTAATCCTAACCCTAACATTAACCCTAGCCCTAACCCTAATTTTATGCTTTGCCCTAGCCCTAAATGTAGATGTAACATCATACCTTACCCGAACCCTGATGCTAACCCTAACCCTAGCCCTAAACCTAGGCCTAAACCTACCACTAACCTTAGTTCTAATCTAGCCCTAATTTAGCCCTAACCCTAAACCTAACACTATGCCTATCCCGAAGACTAACTCTAACTCTTGCCCTATTCCTATCCCCAGTTCTAAACCTATTCGTTACCATGACCCAAACCCTATCCATATCCCTAGCCCCAAGTCTAGCCCTAACCTTCACCCTAGCCCTAAACCTGGATCTAACCCTAACCTTTAGCCTAAAGCTCACTCGAAAACTAGCCCTACCACAAATGATAATTGGAAAACTAGCCCTAACACTACCCAAGCCCTAAAACAAAATTGAGCCATAATTCTAACCCAACCCTTAACCTAAACCAAACACTAACCCTACATACAGCCCTAAATGTAGTCCTAATTTGAATCCCAACTCTAACCCTAGAAGTAACTCTGACCCTTACTCGGACCCAAAAGTAACACTAGCTCTATACATTGACCTAACGCTAACCCTAGAACTAGCCCTAATCAGAACTTAGTTCTTTCATTAGCTGTAGCCCTAAAGCTAACACAAATCCTAGCCCTATTCTGAGCCCTAAACCTGGGTTTAACCCTAAACCTAACCCTAACCCTAATGCTAACCCTAACTCTACCTCCAAACCTATGCCTTACCATAAGCCAAATCCTCACCCTAATTTTACCCTAGTCCTAACCATAATCCTTAGCATCCCTCAAACCCTATCTCTTTTACTAGTCCTACCCTAGCCCTCATTCTAGATCTAACCTTAACTCTAACCCTGACCCTTATTCTGACCCTAACACTAACCCTAGGTCTAAACATGACACCCTGTAGTGAACCCTAATCCTACCCCTACTGGTAAATTTATACCTAAACCTAACAGTAACACTAGCACTAGAACAAACCTAATCCTAAATAGAGTTATAAATATAGACTTGGGCCTAAAGAAAAAACCTAGCACTAGCCCTAACAATAACCGTTAACCTAACGTAAAGACTAACTCTATCCCTTTACCCAATGCTGGTCCTAAATCTGGCTATCACCTTAAACTTAACACTAACCCGACAATGACAGTTACCCTAAAACAAACCCTAGCTCTAAATCTTATCCTAACCCCAAACCGAACTAGAACACTAGACTTATCCATAACCCTAACCCTAAAACTAGCCATAACCATATCCCTAGCTCTTACATTACCCATAGCCCTAATGCTAGCCATAAAACTCACACAAATGTAGCCCTTATCCTAGCCCTAAACCTAGCCCTTATTGTAATCCCAACCAGAAGCCTAGAACTAATACTCTCCCTAACCCTTGCACTAACCCTAATTCTAGCTCAAACTCTAACCCTAATCTAAACATAACCCTAACCCTAACCCTAACATTAGCCCTCACTCTAACCCTAACCCTCATGCTAGCCCTAATCTTAGCTGAAATGCTAACACTTACCCCAAAACAAACCCTGACACTAACCCGAGGCCTAACCCTAACCCTAGTCCTAATATAACCATAAAACCAGCCCTAACTTTGCTCTATCCCTATCCATTACCCTAAAGATAAGCATAACCCAAATACTAACCCTACACCTAACACTAACACTATTGCTAACACTAACCCTATTCATTATTGTAAACCTAACCTGAACCCTAAACCTAACCCTATAAATTACCCTAACCCTATCCCTAATGCTAATTCAAGCCTTAATCCTGAATCTTAACCTAAACCAAACCCTACTCAAACACTGACTCTAATAATACACCTAGATTTAAAACTGACCCTTAACCTAAACCTAAACCTTACACTAGACCTAGCCATAAACAAACCCTAAAATTAATCATAACCATAACTCCAGACTTGACATTAACCCCAGCACTAATCCTAGCCCTCACCCTGACACAAACACTGGTCCTAATCTTAGGCCTATACCTAGCCTTAATCCTAACCCAAACCATAACTCTAGCCCTATCTCTAATTTTAACCCTCGCCCTAGACCTGAACTTAGGTATAACCCCATGTTTTCCCCTAACCCTATCACTAACCCTAACCCTAACACTAACCATATCTCTAGCACTAACCATAGACCTAACCCTAACACTAACCCTAGCACTAATCCTAGCCCTAATTTAGCCCTAACCCTAACTGTACCCCTAACCTTGGCCTAAGACTAACTCTATCTATCCCCAGCCCTATTTCTAGTTCTAACCCTATCCATTACAATGAACCTAACACAAGCCCTAACATTAGCCCTAACCCTAGCCCTAGACCCTTCCCTAGACCTAAACACGACTCTACATTTGACCCCAACCCTAAGCCTAATCCTCAACCTACCACTAGACCTAACACTATCGCTAATCCTAAAACTAGCTGTAACCCTAGCCTTATCCATTAAACAAAACCGAGCCATTGTCCTAACCCTAAATGTTAACCTAAACCAAACCCTATCCCTAAACCTAGCCATAACCTTCTAAATCGAATTCATGTCCTAGTCCTAAAATTAACCCTGACCTTGACTTATATTCTAACACTAATCTTAGTTCTAAATATCACACTAACCATAAAGATAATGCTAACACTAGATCTAGACCAAATACTAACTCTAACCATAACCTTAGATCTTAAATTAGCCATAGCCCTAACCCTAGCCCTACACCTAACAGAAAAACTAGCGCTAATCTGAGCCCTAACACTAGAAATTAACCTAAACCTAAACCTAACTTTAGCCCTAACCCTAAGGCTAACCCGAGCCCTAACTCTATCACTTACCCTAAGTCCCCTCTATCCATAATGCTAACCTTAGTCCTAATCCTAATCCATAGCCTAATCCAAACCCTAACCATATTACTAGTCCTAAATCTAGCCCTCATTCTAGCTCTAACCCTAACTCAAATCCTTACCCTAACACAAACTGTCATTCTAAATCTGAGCCTAACCGTAAACCAAACCCTAAAACTAGCCCTACCAGTAAACTTATACCTAAACCTAACGCTAACACTAACCCTAGACCTAAGCCTAATCTGAAATACAGCCATAACTCTAGACCTAGACCTAAAAAAACTCTGAGTCCTAGCAATAACATAATCCTTAACCTAAAGCAAACACTAACCCTATCCTTAGACCTATCTCTAGTCCTAATTCTGGCTTTCATCTTAAACCTAACCCTAACCTGAACACTGACCCTAACACTAACACTAAATCAAGCTCTATACCTGAACCTAACCCAAAACCTAAACATAACACTAGACATAGCCATAACTCTAATGCTAAAACTAGCTCTAATCAAAACATATATCTTACATTACACATAGCCTTAAACCTGGGCCAAAACCTAACACAAAACCTAGCCCTAATCTGAGGCTTAAGCCTACCCTAAGTATAACCATAATCCTAAATATAGCCCTAACCCTAACCCTTGCCTTGCACATAACCCTAGCTCAAAGCATAACCCTTAGCCTAAATATAACCCTAGACCTATTCCTAAATCTAAACCTAACCTTAGCCCTAATCCTAACCTTAACCCTAGTACTAACCCTAGCTCTAACCTAACATTATCCTATCCCTAACCCTAACCCTAATAATAACCCTAGCCCTAAACCTAACCCTATCTCTAACCCTAATCATAAACCTAAACATCGACCTAACCCTAAACCTAAACATGCCATAAACTTAACTGTAACCCTTACCATAAATCAAAACTAAACCTATCCATAAACCTAGATTTAACCATAACCTAAACTCAACCCTAAACCTAATCTTTCATCTAATCCAATACATTATTCTAAAACTAACCCTAACCTTAATGAAAACCCTAGCCCTAACCCCAAACATAACCTTAACCATAACCATAACCCAGACCTAACAATAAACCTAACACTCCCCCTAGCCCTAACCATAGCTTAATCCCCAACCCTTACCCCAACCCTAACACTAGCCCTAGCCCTATCAATAACACTAACTCTAGCCCTAAACCTAACACTAAACCTAGCCCTTATCCTAGCCCTAATTTAGCCCTATTCCTAACCCTAACCCTAACACTAGAATTAAGACTAACTATAATTCTTACACAAGAGCTATCCCTACTTCTAACCCTAAACCTAACCCAAGCTCTAAAACTAATCATAACCCTTGCACTATCTTTAGCTCTAGTTCTAACTCTAGATCGAATCCTATCTCTAAAACTAACCCTAACCTGATGCCTCAGCCTAAACCTGAAACTAGTTCTAACCCTAATGCTAATGCTAAAATTAGCTGTAACCCTATCCCTAGCCCTAAAACAATACTGAGCCTTACTCCTAACACTAACCTTTACCCTAGATCAAATCCTAACCCTACACCAGCCCTAACCCTATCCTAATTTGAAACGTAACCCTAACCCTAAACATAACCATGTCCCTGACTCATATCCAAACACTAAACCTAGCTCTAAATATCACCCTAACTTTAAACCTAACCCTAACACTAGACCTAACCCTAATCGTAACTCTAGTTCTTACAATAGCCATAACCATAACACTAGTCCTAACCCTAATACAAAACTAGCCCTAATCAAAACCCTAACACGAGTTTTAACCCTAAACCTATCCATAACACTGGTCCTAACCCTAGCTCTAAACCTATCCCTTACCCTAAACCAAACCCTCACTCTAATGCTAACCATATTCTTACCAGTAATCCTAAGCCTAACCAAAACTGTAACTCTATAACTAGTCCTAACTCTAGTCTTCATTCTAGAATTAACCATAACCCAACCCTAACCCTTTCCCTGACCAGTATTCTGCCCCTAACACTAATCATAGGTCTAAATCTAGACCTAACCCTAAACCAAAACCTAACACTAGCCCTACCAGTAAACTTATACCTAAACCTAACCCTAATACTAGACCTAGACCTAAACCTAAACCTAATTCTAGATATAACGATAGCTCTAGACCTAAAGACAAACTAGAACTAGCCTTAAAAATAACCCTTAACCTAACCCAAAGTCTAACCCTAGCTCTAGACCTAACCCTAGTCCTAATTCTGGCTTTAACACTAATCATTACCCCCACGCGAACACTGTAACTGACACTAACACTAAATCTAGCTCTAAACTTCACCCTAACCCTAACTAACCCTAAAACTACACCTTGTTCTAGCATTAACCATTAAACTAGTCCTAATTCATTACACAAGTTCTTATATTAGCCATAGCTCTAACTTATTACAAAAGCTAGCCCTAATCTAAGCCCTACCTAAGCTTTAACCCTAAAGATAACTCTAACAATAATCCTAGCCCTAACCATAACCCTAAGCCTAATCCTAGACCTAATTCTAACTTTAACCCAAGCCCTAACCCTAGCCCTATTAATTACCCTAAGATTACGATAATCCTTATGCTAACCCTAGGCAGAACCCTAATCCTAGCACTACCCTTAACCATGTCCATTAACCTACACCTAACCTGAACCCTAAACCTAACTGTGTCATTACCCAATCCCTAAACATAAGACTAATTTGAACCCTAAACCTAAACCTTAACTTAACAGAAACCCTAACCTTGACCCGGACTCTAATAATACCCATAGCTCCCAAACTGACCCTAACAAGAAACTTAAACTTTACAACAGAGCTAGCCATAAATCTAACCCTAAAACTAACCCTAACTGTAACCTACACCTAACATTAGCCCTAGCTCTAATCCTAGCCCTAACCCTAAAACAAAACTTAATCCATATCCTAGCCATGAACCTCGCCTTAATCATAACCCTAACCCTAACGTAATCCCTAACCATAACTCTAAATCTCACCCTAGTCCTAAAAGACTCTATATTTCCATCTCTTACCCTAAACCTAATCCTAAACCTAAACCTAACACTAACCCTAGCTTTAACCCTAGGCCTAACCCTAACACTAATCCTAGTCCTAATTTAGCCCTATCCCTAACACTAACCCTAGCCCTAAGACTAACTCTAACTCTAACACTAGCCCTATCACTCGTTCTAACCTTGTCCCTTACCAAAACACTAACCATAGCCCTAACTCTAGTACTAACCCTTGCCCTATCCTTATCTCTAGAATTATCCTTAGTCAAAACGTAACTCTAGCACTAACCCAAAGCCTAAGCCTACCCCTAACACTAGCCCAAACCATAATACTAATCCTAAAATGAGCCCTAACAATATCCCTATCCCTAAAACAAAACCGAGCCATAGTTCTAACCCTAACCATTAACCTAAACCAAACCCGAACCTTACACCTAGACCTAACCCTGGCCCTAATTTGAGTTGGAAGCCAAACCCTAAAACTAACCCTGAACCTGACACTGACCTTAACACTTCTAGCTCTAAAACATCCCCCTAAACCTAAAACTAACCCTAACACTAAACCTAGCACTAAACCCCTTAAACTAGCCCTAATTGTAAACCTAGTACTTACATTAGCAGGAATTCTAAGCCTAGCCCTAACATAACCCAAAACCTAGACTTAATCTGATCCCTAACCATAGCTTTGGACCTAACCTAACCCTAACACTAGCCCTAATTGTTATCATAACTCTTAACTTTAAACTGATCTCTAACTCTATCCATTACCACAACCATAACCATAACCATAGTGATAACACTAGGCATAAACCTAACCCTATCCCGAATCCTAACACTTCCATTACACTAAACCAAACCTGAATCCTAAACCTAACCCTATCATTACACTAACCCTAATCCTAAAACTAATTTAAGCCCAAACTTGAAAACTTAACCTATCCCAAACCCTAACCCAGACCTTGACTCTTATAATACCCCTATCTGTAAACTTGAACATAACCCAACACCTATCCCTTAGCCTAGACATAGCCATAATCCTAATCCTAAAACTATCTTTAACCATAATTCTGGCCCTGAAATTAGCCCTAGCCCTAATCCTAGCCCTAAACCTAAAAACACACCTAGCCCTCATCCTAGCCATAAACCTAGCCTTAATCATAATCTTAAATCTAGACCTACACCTAACCCTAACTCTAACCCTCACCCTATTTCTAAAACTAGCTATAATGACATCCCTTACCCAAAATTTAAACCTAACCCTAACACTAGGCTTAAGCTAAACACAAAACCTAGCCCTAATCCTAGCCCTAATTTAGCTCTATCTCTAACCCTATCCTAACCCTAGCCCTAAGACTAACTCTAAATCTTGGCCTAGCCCTATCCCTAGTTCTATGTTTGCGCTACTGTAAACCTAACACTAGCCCTAACAATTGCCCTAAAGTTGGTCCCAGCCCTAACCCTAACTATAAATCTAACCTTAAACCTAACCTTAAGCCTAACACTAACACTAGCCCTAACCCTAATGCTAATCGTAAGACTAGCCCTAACCCTAATCCTAGCAGTGAACCAAAACTGAACAATAGCCCTAAACCTAAACCTTAACTTAAACCAAACACTAAAACTACACCTAGACATAAACCTATCCCTAATTCGAGTCCTAAGCCTCACCTTAAAACTAATCCTGACCCTGACTCATATCCTCACAATCACCCTAGATCTAAGCACTGCCCTGAACTCAAACCGAACACTAATATTAACAATGGCCCTAATTCGAGTCTCAATGCTAACAATAAAACTAACCCTGACTTTCACTCCTATCCTAACAAGAACTGTAGCTATAAATATTACCCTAACCTTAAACCCAACCCTAACCCTAACCCTAAAACTAACCCTAATGGTAACTCTAGTTCTTACATTAGCCATTGCCATATCCTAGCCCTAACCCTAACACAAAAACTAGTCCTAAACTGAGCCCTCAACCTAGCTTTAACTCTAACTCTAACTCTAACCCTAACATAGCCCTAATCCTAGATCTAAATCAATCCCTTACCCTAAGTGAAACCCTAAACCTAAGAGTAACCCTAGACCTATCCCTAGTTCTTAGACTAACCAAAACCCTAACCCTATTAATAGTCCTAACTCTAGCCTTCATTTTAGCTCTAACACTATCCCAAAACCTAACCCTAACCCTGACTCTTATTCTGACCCTAACACTAAACCTAGATCTAACCCTAACCCCATCCTAACCCAAAATTAACCATAATCCTATCCCTAGACCTAACTCTGAACATAACTCCTAGCCTAGCCCTAATCATAGCTCAGAACCTAACCCTTATGCTAAACATAACCATAAACCTAATCCTAGTTCTAACCCTCACTTTAACCCTAACACAAGACATAATCCTAACAATAACCCTAGCCCTAAACTTATCTCTAACTATATCCATTACCCTAAAAATAACCCTTACAGTAATGCTAACCCTAGGCTTAACCCTAACCCTGTCACATTCCCCAAACCTATCAATTATCCTAAACTTACCCTGAACCCTAAACCTAACACAATGATTATGCTAACGCTAACCCTAATGCTAATTCAAGCCTTAACCTAAACTCAAATATAAACCCTATCACTGACTGTGACCCTAAGTATTCCCCTAGCTATAAACCTGACTCTTACCCTACCTAATTCTTACACTAGAGCTAGCCATAAACCTAACCCTAAAACTATTCCTAAACTTAACCCTAGACCTGATATTGACTCTAGCCTTAATCCTAGTCCTAACCCTAACACACACCCTAGCTCTTATCCTAGCCCTAAAAATAGCCTTAAATTTATCCCTAACCAAAACCCTAGGCCTAACCCTAACACTAAACCTAGCCCTAATCTTAGCCCTAATTTAGCCCTATCCCTAACCCTATCCCAAAACCTAACTCTACCTCAAAGTCTAACTCTAACTCTCACCCTAACCCTAACCCTAGTTCTAACTCTATCCCTTACTAGAACCCTAATCCTAGTCGTAACCCTTGGTGTAACCCTAGACCTATTCATACCCCTGGCCATAACCCTAGATCTAACCCTAACTATAAATCTAACCCTAAACCTAAGCCTAAACCTAAACCTAACACTAGTCCTAACGCTAATACTAATCCTAAAACTAGCTCTAACTCTAGCTCTAGCCCTAAAACAAAACCGAGTCATAGACATAACCCTAACCCTTAACCTAAACCAAACCCTAACTCTAAACCTAGCTCTAACATATCCCTAATTCTAGTCTTAATTCTAACCCAAATACTAATCCTGACCCTGACTCTGACCCTAACACTAACCCTCGCTTTAAACATCATCATCACAGTAAACCTCAATCTAACACTAGACCTAACCCTAACTCTAACCCTATAACTAGCACTAATCATAACCCTACTTCATACATTAGCCATAGCCTTAACCCTAGCCCTAACCTAACCCAAAACCTAGCCTTAAACCGAGTCCTAAACCTAGCTTTAACCCTAAACTTAAACCTAACCCTAATCCCAAAATAGCACAAATCCTATACATAACCCTAGCCCTAACCTTGGGTTTAAACCTACCCATTACCCTAAGAATAACCCTAAGCCTTAAGCTAACCCTAGGCCTAACCCTAACCCTATCCATTACACTAAACCAAACCAAAACCCTAAATCTAACCCTCTCATTACCCTAAACCTAAACACTACCTATCCCTAAACCTAACACTGACACTCACGCTAAAAATAACCCTAGATATAAACTTGAATCTTACCATAACCTTATACTTACACTGGACCAAGCCATAAATCTAAAACTAAATCTAGCCCTTACTGTTACCATAGACCTGACATTAGCCCTAGCTCTAATACTATCCCTAACCCTAACACAAAACCTAAACCTCATCCTAGCCATAAACCTAGTTTTAATCGTAACGCTAACTCTAACCCTAGCCCTAACCCTAATAATAACCCTTTCCCTAGCCATGAATCTAGATAAAACCACATCCCTTACCCTAAACTTAACCCTAACCCTTGTCATCACACTTGCCCTATTCTTAGCCCCACCTTAAACACTAGATCGAAACCTAATTTTAAATCTAACCCTACCTCAATGCCTAACCCTAACCCTAACACTAACCCTAACCCTAATGCTATTTCTAAAACTAGCCCTAACCCTAGCTCTAACACTAACCCTAGCCGTAATTTAGCCCTAACCCTAACCCTAACCCTAACCCTAACCCTAACCCTAACCCTAGCCCTAAGAATAATTCTAAATCTCACACTGGCCCTTCCTCTCATTCAAATTCTATCCCTTCCCATAAACCTAACCCTATCCCAAGTCCTAGTCCTAAACTTTTCCCTATCCTTAGACCTAGCAGTAACCTCAGAAAAAAAAAAAAAAAAAAAAAAAAAAAAAAACAAAAACCTAACTCTTAATTTAACCCTAAACCCATGCCTAAGCCTAAATCTAAGACTAGCCCTAACCCTAACACTAATCCTAAAAATGTCACTAATCCTAAGCCTAGCCCTAAGACCAAACTGAGCCAAAGCTCTAACTCTAAAGCTTAACTTAAACCAAGCCCTAACCCTACACCTAGCCCTAAACCCAGCCCTAAATCGAGTTTTAAGCCAAAGCCTAAAACTGACCCTGACCCTTACTCTGACCAAACACTAACCCAAGGTCTAAACATCACCCTAACCCTAAACATAAATCTAACAGTAAACCTAGCACTAAAACACTAAAATTAGATGTAATCATAACCGTAGTACTTACATTAGCCATAAACCTAACCCTAGCACTAACTTAACACAAAACCTAGCCCTAATCATAACCATAACCCTAACCCTAAACTGATTTCTAACTTTATCCATTACCATAAACATAACCCTAAACCTAATGCTAATTTGAGCCCTAACTTTAAACCTTAACCTATCCCAAACCCTACCCCAGAACTTGACCCCAATAATACCCCTAGCTCTAAACCTGATGCTAACCCTAACCTAAACCTTACACTAGACGTACCCATAATCCTAACCCTAAAACTATTTTTAACCACAATTATGGACCTGAAATTATCCCTAGCACTAATCTTGCCTGAAACCTAAAAAAAAAAAAAACCCTAGTCCTCATCCTAGCCCTAAACCTAGCCTTAATCATAACCCTATTTCTAACAATAGCCCTAACCCTAATTCTAAAACTCACCCTACCTCTAAACCTAGCTGTAAAGCCATACCGTACCCCAAACTTCGCCCTAACTCTAAACTTAAACTCTAAACTCTAACCCTTACTCTAACCCTAAAACTAATGGTAACCCTATCATTAAATTAAACACTAAACCTAGCCCCAATCCTAGCCATAATTTAGCCCTATATCTAACCCTAAACCTAACCGTAGCCCTAAGACTAACTCTCACCCTAGCCCTAGCCCTAGTTCTAAACATATCCCTTACCATAACCCTAAACCTAGCCATATCCCATGCAGTATCCTTAGTTCTAGCCCTAACCCTAGATCTAACCCTAATTCCAAATTTAATCCTAACCCTAACAATAAGCCTAAGACTAACACTAACACAAGCCCAAACCCTAGGACTAAAACAAAACCGAGTATGAGCCCTAACCCTAAAACTTAACTTAAACCAATACTAATATTACAAATACCTAACCCTAGCCCTAATTCGAGTCCTAACCTTAACTTTAAAATCAACCCTGACCCTGACTCATATACTAACACTCACCCTGGCTCTAAACTCTGCCGTCACCTTAAACTGATCCCTAACAGTAACCCCAGCCTTAATTCGAGTCCTAACTCTAACCATAAAATTAAGCCTGACCCTAACTCCTATCCTAACATGAACCCTAGCTATAATTATCACCCTAACCTTAAACCTAACCCTAACACTAAACATAACCCATACCCTAACAATAAAACTAACCCTAATGGTAACCCTAGTTCTTATATTAGCCATTGCACTAACACTAGCCCTAACCCTAACACAAGACCTAGGCCTAATCCAAGCCGTAAACCTAGCTTTAACCCTAACTCTATCCATAACCATAGCCATAACCCTAGCTCTAAACAAATCCCTTACCAAAGCAAAACCCTAAATCTAAGGGTAACCCTAGACCTATCCCTAATCCTTAGGCTAACCAAAACACTAAGTCTATTAATAACCCTTACCCTTATCCTCATTCTAGATCTACCCCTATTCAAAACCGTAACACTAACCCTGACCATTTTATTGACCTTTCCACTAATCCTAGGTCTAATCCTAACCTTAACCCTAACCCAAAATCTACAATAATCCTATCCCTAGACCTAATCCTGAACCTAACTCTCAGCCTAGCCCAAACCATAGCTCAGAACCTAACCCTTACACTAAACATAACCCTAACCTAAACCTAGTTCTAACTCTCATCCTAAACCTAAATCAAGACCTAATCCTAACCATAACCCTAGCCTTAACCTTAAATCTAAGTGTATCATTACACTAAACATAACCCTTAACCTAATGCTAACCCTTGGCCTAACCCTAAACATATGAAGATCCCCAAACTTATCACTTACCCTAAACCTACCCTGAACCCTAGACCTAATACAATCATTACCCTAATCCTAACCCTAATACTAATTCGAGCCCTAACCCTAAACTCAAACTGAAAACAAACCCTAACATTGAAATTGATCCTAATAATTCCCCAAGACTAAACGTCACTCTTACCCTATATCTAACCCTTTCACTAGACCTATCCATAAAACTAACCCTAAAACTATCCCTAAGCATAATCCTAGACCTGATATTAGCCCTAGCCCTGATACTAGTCCTAACCCTAACACAAACCCTAGCCCTTATCCTAGCCCCAAACATAGCCTTAATTATAACCCTAACTATAACCATAGGCCTAACCCTAAAACTAACACTAGCCCTAATCTTTAATCTAATTTAGTCCTATCCCTAACCTTAACCCTAACCCTAGTCCAAAGACTAAATCTAAGTCTGACCTTAGGCCTAACACTAGTTCTAACCCTATACTTTACTGGAACCCTAATCCTAGCCCAAACTATAGGTCTAACACTAGCCCTATCCATAGCCCTAGCAGCAATTCTAGATCTAAACCTAACTCTAAATCTAACCCTAACCCTTAACCTAAACCTAAACCTAACACTAGCCCTAATCCTAAGGCTAATCCTAAAACTAGCACGATCCCTAGGCCTAAAACAAAACCAAGCCATAGACCTAACACTAACCCTTAATATAAACTAAGCCCTACCCCTCCACTTAGCTATAACTCTAGCCCTAATTCGAGTTTTAAGCCAAACCTTAAAACTAACCCTGACCCTGACTCTAAACTTAACACTGACCCTAGCTCTAAACATCACCCTAACCCTATACCTAAACCTATCAATAGACCTAGCCCTAACCCTAACCCTAAAATTAGCCCTAATCGCAACCCTGGTACTTACATTAGCCGTAACCCTGAACCTAGCCTTAACTTAACCCCAAACATAGCCTTATTCTGAGCACTCTCCCTAGACTTACCCCTAACCCTAACCCTATCACTAATCATAATTATAACCCTAGCCGTAACCATAGATTAACCTTAACCCTAAGCCTAACCCTATCAATAATCATAATATTGACCATAGCTGTACCCTTATCTCTAATCCTATCCATTACCCTAACCATAACCTTAAACCAAATGCTAAATCTGGGCCTAAACCTAACTGTATCCCTAATCTTAATCCTATCCATTACCTTAAACCTAACCTGATACCTAAACCTAACACTATCTTTACACTAATCCTAACTCTAATGCTAATTCAAGACCTAACATTAAGCATTAACCTATCCAAAACACTAATCACAACTCTGACCCTAATAATACCCTTAGCTCTAAACCTGAACCTAAGCCTCAACCTAACACTTACACTAGATGTAGCCATAAACCTAACCCTAAAACTATTTTTAACCATAAAACTAGAATTGAAATTAGCCCTAGCCATAATCCTAGCCGTTAACCTAGGCTTAATCCTAACCCAAACCATGACCCTAGCCCTAACCCTAAATCTATTTTTCGCCCTAGTCCTAAATCTACCTATAAACTCATCCTGTACCTAAAAATTGATGATAACCCTAAACCTAACCCTAACCAACACCCTAAACCTATGCCTAACACAAAACCTAGTTCTAATCCTAGCCTTTATTTAATCCTATCTTAACCCTAAACTTAGCAATAAGACTAAATCTAACTCTTCCCTAGCCCTGGCCCTAGTTCTATCCTTAGCCTTAATCCTAACCATAGATCTAAGCCTTTATCTAAATCTAAACCTAACTCTAAATATAACTGTAACAATAAGCCTAAACCAAACCCTAACACTAAACCTAACAATAACACTAATACTAAAACTTGCCCTCTCCCTATACCTAACCATAAACCAAACCAAGCCATAGCCCTAATCCTAACCCTTTACCTAAATCAAATTCTAACCCTACACACCTATCCCTAAAAGTACCTCTAAAACTAACCCTGACCCTGAAACTGACCCTAACACTAATCCTAGCTCTAAAAGTCACCCTAACCTTAAGTTAACCCTAACATTATTTCTAGCCTTAACCTAACCTAAACTAGCCTTAATCATAACCCTAGTTCATACATTAGTCATTGTCCTAACCATAGCCCTAAACCTAACACAAATTCTAACCCTAATTCTAGCCCTAAAATTAGCTTTAACCCTAATACTAGTATTAACTCTAACCCAAACACTAGCCCTAAGCCTAACTCCAACCCTATTCCTTACACTAAGCCAAACCCTAACCCAAATACTAACCCTAGTTCTAATCCTAATACTTAGCCTAACTCTAAAAATTACTCTGACACTGACGCTGACCCTAACACTAATCCTAGCTCTAATCATCACCCTAACTTAAATTAACCCTAACACTAGACCTAGTCTTAACTGTAACCCTAAAACTAGCCTTAATTATAACCCTAGTTTGTACATTATTCATTGTACTAACCCTAACATTAACCCTAACACAAATCCTACCCTGGATCCGAGCCCTAAACCTAGCTTTATCCCTAATCTTAACCCTAGCACTAACCCTAAATCTAACCCTAACCCTAGCCCTAAACCTAGCTCTAACCCAATCAATCCATTACCCTAAGCCAAACCCTAACACTAATGCTAACCCTAGTCCTAAGTCTAATTCTTGGCCTAACTTTAACTCTAACCATATCACTAGTCTTAACCCTAGCCCTCATTCTACCTCTAAACCAAACCCTGACAATCATCTGACACTAAAAGTAATCCTGGGTCTAAACCTGACCCTAAACCTAAACCAAAACCTAACACTAGACCTACTGGTAACCCTTTACTTATACCTAAGCCTAATACTACACCTAGACCCAAAGCTAATCCTAAATATAGCTATAACTCTAGCCCGAGACCTAAACAAAAACCTAGCACTAGCCCTAACAATATCCTTAACCTAAACCGAACACTTACACTAACCCTAGAACTAAATCTATTGCTAATTCTGGCTCTAACCATAACCCTAAACCTATCCCCAAAACTGACCCTCATTCTAACACTGAACCTAGCTTTAAACCTGTCACTAACCCAAAACCTAGACCTAACACTAGACCTAGCCATAACCCTAACCCTAAAAGTAGCTCTAAACATAAACCTAGTTCATATATTACACATTGTCCTAAACCTAACACAAAACCTAGCCCTAATCCTAGGTCTAAACTCTGCTCTAAGCATAACCCTCAGCCTAACCCTAGCCCTAAACCTGGCCCTAACATATGCCTTGCCTTAGATTTAACCCTAGCTCAAAGCCGAACCTTTACACTAAACATAAAAATAGATTTTTCCTAAAGCCTAACTCTAACCCTGACCCTAATCCTAACGTTAAACCTAGCCAGAACTTTAGCACTAACTATATCCATTAACCTAACACTTACCCTACCCCTAATTAAAACTCTATCCCTAACACTAATGCTAATTCAAGCCCTAAACCTAAACCTTAACCTAACACAAACCCTAACTCTGACACTTCCCATTATAATATACCTAACTCTAACCTTGACCCTACTCCTAAACCTAACCTTTATACTAGACCTAGCCATAAACCTAACCCTAAAACTGTCCATAACCATAACCCTAGACCTGACATTTGCCCTAGCCATAATTCTAGCCCTAACCTTAACACAACCCAAACCCATAACCCTAACCTTAATCCTAGCCCTAAATTTAGCTCTAACTTTTAATTACCATAAACATAACACTAATTATAATGCTAACCTTAGGCCTAAATCTAACCCTATCCCTAACTGTAACCCTATCCATTATGCTAAATCTAACCTGAACCCTAAACCAAACCCTATCATTACCCTAACCCAAAACCTAATGCTAATTCAACCCCTAAACCTAAACCCTAACCTAAACAAAACCCTCAACCTGACCCTGACCCTAATAATACCCCTAGCTACAAACTTGTTCCTTCCTTAAACCTAACATTTACACTAAACATAGGCATAAACCTAACCCTAAAACTATCCCTAATGTAACCCTAGGTCTGACATTCGCCCTAACACTAACCCTAGCCCTAACACTAACACAATCCCTAGACCTCATCCTAGTCCTAAACCTAGCCTTAATCATAACTCTAATGAAACCCTAGCCCTAATCCTAATTCTAAACTTCACCCTAGCCCTATCACTAGCTCTAACCCCATCACTTACACTAAACCTAACCATAAGCCTAAAACTTACTCTAGGCCTGAACATAACTATAAAACTATTACTAGCCCTAATTAAGCTCTATACTTAACCAAATACTAAGCTTAGCCATAAGACTAACTCCCACTCTCACCCTAGCCCTATTCCTAGTTCTAGCCCTATCCCTTACCATAACCCTAATCTTAGCCATAAACCAAGACCTAACAGTAGTCCTATCCTTAGCCCTAGACCTAACCCTAGATTTAATCTTAAATCTAAATCTAACTTTAAACCTAAGCCTAAACATAAACCTAACACTAGCCCTAAACCTAATGCTAACCCTAAAACTAGACCTAACCATAGCCTAGCCCTAAAACAAAACTGAGCCATAGCCCTAACTTTAAAACTTAACCTAAACCAAAACCTAACTCTACACCTAGCCCTAAACCTAGCCCTAATTCGAGACCAAAAACTAACCCTAAAACTACTCTGACCTTGAATTTTACACTAACAATAACCCTAGCTCTAAACATCACCCTAATGTTATACCTAATCCTACAACTAGACCTAGTCCTAACCCTAATCCTATTACTATCCCAAATCAAAACCCTAGTCCATACATTGGTCATAACACTAAACCTAGCCCTAACTCTAAACAAAACCTAGCCTTAATGCATGACCTAAGCGTAGCATGAACCTAAACCTAACACTAGCCATAACCCTAACTCTAAACATAGCCCTAACCCTAGCTCTGATCCTATAACTTACCCTAAGCTAACTCTAAACCTAATGCTAAGTATAGGCCTAACCCTAATTCTTAGCCTAACCCAAACCCTATCCCTATAACTAGTGCTAACCCTAGCCCTCATTCTAGCTCAAACCATAACTCAAACCTGACACTTACTCTACCCTAATACTAACTGAAGGTCTAAACCTGACCCTAAACCTATACTGAACCCTAAAACTAGCATGAGAAATAAACCTATTCCTAAAACTAACCCTAACACTAATCCTAGACCTAAACCTAATCCTAAATCTAGCCATATCTCTAGCCCTAGACCTAAACAAAAAGCTAGCCATAGCCCCAAAGATAAACCTTAACATAACATAAACACTAGCCCTACACCTAGACCTAACTCTAGTAATAATTCTGGGTTTAATCCTAACCCTAACTATAACCCGAACACTGACTCTGACCCTAACACTAACCCTAGCTCTAAACATCACGCTAACGCTAACCCTAACCCCAACACTTGACCTAGCCATTACACTTACCCAAAAAGTAGCCTTAATCATAATCTTGGTTAAACCATTAGTTGTAGGCCTAACACTAGGCCCAAACTAACCCCAAACCTGGCCCTAATCTGAGCGCTAACCCTATTTTTAACCCTAACCTTAAAATTAGCCCTAACCCATACCCTAAGCCTAGCTCTAATCCTAGCTCTTACCCTATCCATTACCATAAGCTAAACCTTAAAACTAATGCTAACGCAATACCTAACCCTAATGCATGGCCGAACCCAAACCCTAACCCTATTACTAGTCCTAACTCTGACCTTCATTCTAGCTCTAAAACTAACCCATACCAAAACCCTAACCCTGACACTTATTATGAACCTAACACTAACTGTAAGTCTAAACCTGAACCTAACCCGAAACCAAAACCTAATCCAACATTGAAACCTCAACTGGTAATACTATACATAAACCTAAATGTAACACTAGCCATAGACCTAAATATAATCCTAAATTCTAGCCATATCTCTAGCCCTAGACCTGAACAACAACCTAGCCCTAGCCCTAAAAATAACCTTTAACCTAACCCAAATATTAACCCTATCCCTAGACCTAACCCTAGTCCTAATTCTGGCACTAACTCCAACACTAACTCTAACCTAACACTGGCCCTGATCCTAACATAATCCTAGCTCCAAAGCTCACCCTAACCCAAAACCTAATCCTAACACTAGACCTAGCCATAACCCTAACCATAAAACTAGCCCTAATCAAAACCCTAGCTCTTACATTACCCATAGTTCTAACCCTAGGCCTAAACTAACACAAAACCAAGCCCTAATCCTAGGCCTGAACATAGCCCCAAGTGTAATCCTCAACTTAACCCTAGCCCTAACCCTAACCCTAAACCTCGCGTCAGACCTAACCCTAGCTCAAAGCCTAACATTTCCCCTTAACATAACCATAGCCCTATGCCAAACCCTAACCTAACACGCACTAATCCTAACCTTAACCATAGCCCTAAACATAGCTCTAATTATATCCACTACCCTAACCCTAGCCCTAATCCTAACCATAACCCTAGCCCTAAACCTATATCTAATTCTATACATTAACCTAAACATAACCCTAACCCTAAGGCTAACCCTAGGCTTAACCCTAAACGTATTCTAATCCCAAAACTTATCCATTACTTTAAAACTAACCTGAATCCTAATCCTAAGACTACTCATTACACTAAACTGAACTATAACCCTAATGCTAAATCGAGCCCTAAGCCTAAACCTTAACTTAAACCAAACCTTAAGCCATACACTGACCCTAATAATACACATAGCTGTAAATTGACCCTTACCATAAATCTAACCTTTACACTAGACCCAACCATAAACATAACCCAAAACATATCCCTAACTGTAACCCTAGACCTGACATTAGCCCTAGACCTAATCCTAGCCCTAACCCAAAAACGAACACTAGCTCTCATCCTAGCCCCAAAACTAGCCTTAATCATAACCTAACCCTAATTCTAACCCTTTCCCTAGCCCTAAATCTAGTTATAACCCCATCGCTTACCCTAAACCTAATCCAAACCCTAACCCTAACACTAACCCTAGCCCTAAACTTAACCCTTGGACTAAACCTAAAACTAACCCGAGCCCTAATCCTAAACCTAACCCTAACCCTAGGTTTAAGACTAATTACAACTCTCACCATAGCCCTAGCTCTAATTCCTACCCTATCACTTACCATTACCTTATTCCTAGCCCTAAGCCTAGAATAACCCTAACCCTAACCATACACCTTGCCCTAACCCTAGATATAAATCTAACTCTAAATCTAACCCTAATTCTATACCTAAACCTAACCCTAACGCTAGCCCTAACCCTAATGTTAATCCTAAAACTAGTCCTAACCATAGGCTTAGCCCTAAAACCAAACTGAGCCATAACACTAACCCTAAAGTTTTACCTCAACCAAACCCTAACCTTACATCTAGCCCTAAACCTAGCCCTAATTCAAGTCCTAATCTTAACCCTAAAACTACCCCTGAACCTGTCTCTGACATTAACACTAACCGTAACTGTAAACCCTAGATCAAATCCTAACCATACACCAGCCCTAACCCTATTCCTAATTTGAAATGTAACCCTAACCCTAAACAAAACCATGACCCTGACTCATATGCAAACACTATACCTAGCTCTAAATATCACCCTAACTTTAAACCTAACCCTAACACTAGACCTAGCCCTAATCCTAACTCTAATTCTTACAATAGCCATAACCATAACACTAGCCCTAACCCTAATACAAAACTAGCCCTAGTCAAAGCCCTAACCTTAACCTTAAGTTTTAACCTTAAACCTAACCATAACACTGGTCCTAACCCTAGCTCTAAACTTTTCCTTACCCTTAACCAAACCCTCACTCTAATGCTAACCATATTCTTACCAGTAATCCTAAGCCTAACCAAAACTGTAACTCTATAACTAGTCCTAACTCTAGTCTTCATTCTAGATCTAACCATAACCCAACCCTAACCCTATCTCTGACCAGTATTCTGACCCTAACACTAATCTTAGGTCTAAATCTAAACCTAACCCTAAACCGAAACCTAACACTAGCCCTACCGGTAAACTTATACCTAAACCTAACCCTAATACTAGACCTAGACCTAAACCTAATTCTAGATATAACTATAGCTCTAGACCAAAAGACAAACTAGACCTAGCCTTTACAATAACCCAAACTCTAACCCTACCTCTAGACCTAACTGTAGTCCTAATTCTGGCTTTAACCCTAATCATTACCCCACGCGAACACTGTCCCTGACACTAACACTAAATCTAGCTCTAAACTTCACCCTAACCCTAACTAACCCTAAAACTACACCTAGCCCTAGCATTAACCATTAAACTAGTCCTAATTCATTACACTAGTTCTTATATTAGCCATAGCTCTAACCTATTACAAAAGCTAGCCCTAATCTAAGCCCTACCAAAGCTTTAACCCTAAAGATAACTCTAACAATAACCCTAGCCCTAACCATAACCCTAAGCCTAATCCTAGACCTAATTCTAACTTTAACCCAAGCCCTAACCCTAGCTCTGACCCTATTCATTACCCTAAGATTACTATAATCCTTATGCTAACCCTAGGGGGATCCCTAATCCTAGCACTACCCTTAACCGTGTCCATTAACCTACACCTAACCTGAACCCTAAACCTAACTGTGTCATTACCCGATCCCTAAACATAAGACTAATTTGAACCCTAAACCTAAACCTTAACTTAACAGAAACCCTAACCTTGACCCTGACTCTAATAATACCCATAGCTCCCAAACTGACCCTAACAAGAAACTTAAACTTTACAACAGAGCTAGCCATAAACCTAACCCTAAAACTATCCCTAACTGTAACCTACACCTGACATTAGCCCTAGCTCTAATCCTAGCCCTAACCCTAAAACCAAACTTAATCCACATCCTAGCCATGAACCTCGCCTTAATCATAACCCTAACCCTAACGTTAGCCCTAACCTTAACTCTAAATCTCACCCTAGTCCTAAAATAAGCTATATTCCCATCTCTTAACCTAAACCTAACCCTAAACCTAAACCTAACACTAACCCTAGCCTTAACCCTAGGCCTAACCCTAACACTAATCCTAGTCCTAATTTAGCTCTATACCTAACACTAACCCTAGCCCTAAGACTAACTCTAACTCTCACACTAGCCCTATACCTAGTTCTAACCCTATCTTTTAACATCACTATACACCTAGCCCTAAACGTAGGCCTACCCAAGCCCTATACTTAGCCCTATCTCAAAACCTAGAACTCAAACGAACTCTAAATTTAACCCTAACCCTAAGACTAAATCTAACCATAACTACTCTTATCACTAATCCTTATCCTAAGCCTAAATCTCACACTTACACTAGCCCTAACCCTAAGACTAATCTTAAAACTAGCCCTAACTCTACCCCTAGCCCTAAAACAAAACCGAGGCATAGCCCTAACCTTAACCCTTATCCTAAACCAAACCCTAACCCTACACCTAGCCCTAACCCTATCACTAATTATAGTCTAACACTAACCCGGACACTAACCCTGACCCTGACTCTGACCTTAACTCTAACCCTGGCTCTAAACATCATTATCCCCATATACCTAACATTAACACTCGACCAAGACTAGACTTAACTCTAACTCTATAACTAGCTGTAATCATAAATCTACTTCATACATTAGCTGTAGCCTTAACCCTAGCCCTAATCTAACCCCAAAACCTAGCCTTAATCTGAGTCCTAAACTTAGCTTTAACCCTAAACTTAAGCCTAACACTAACCCAAACACTAGCTTTAATCCTATACATAACCATAGCCCTAACCTTAGGGCTAACCCTATCCACAACCCTAATGATAACCCTAACCCTTCAGATAACCCTAGGCCTAACCCTAACCCTATAAATTACACTAAACCAAACCTAAACCCTAAACCTAACTCTGTCATTACCATAACTCTAAATCTAACACTAATTCTAGCCCTGCACCTACACACTAACTTAACCCAAACCCTAGGCCTGACCCTGATTCTAAAAATAACCCTAGATCTAAACCTAACCCTTACCAAAAACCTAACCTTTACACTGGACCAAGCCATAAACCTAACATTAAATCTATCCCTAACTGTAACCCTAGACCTGACATTAGCCATAGCCCTAATACTATTCCTAAACCTAAAACTAATCCTAGTCCTCATCGTAACCCTAAACATAGCCTTAATCATAACCCTAACCCTAACCCTAGTTCTAACCCTAATACTAACATTTGCATTGCCCTAAACCTAGCTATAACCACATCCGTAGCCTAAACTAAACACTAACTCTAACCCTAACCCTGAATAACCTTGCCTTATTCTTAGCCCTAGCACTAACCCTAGATTGAAACTTAACTCTAAATATAACCCTAAATTGATGCCTAAGCGTAATCCTAAAACTAGCCCTAACTATAGCCCTAACATAACCCTAGCTGTAATTTAGGTCTATCCCTAAACCTAACCGTAACCCTAGCCCTAAGACTAACTCTAACTCTCACACTAGCCCTATCACTCATTCTAACCTTGTCCCTTACCAAAACACTAACCATAGCCCTAACTCTAGTACTAACCCTTGCCCTATCCTTATCTCTAGAATTATCCTTAGGCAAAACATAACTCTAAATCTAGCACTAACCCAAAGCCCAAGCCTACCCCTAACACTAGCCCAAACCATAATACTAATCCTAAAATGAGCCCTAACAATATCCCTATCCCTAAAACAAAACCGAGCCATAGCTCTAACCCTAACCATTAACCTAAACCAAACCCGAACCTTACACCTAGACCTAACCCTGGCCCTAATTTGAGTTGGAAGCCAAACCCTAAAACTAACCCTGAACCTGACACTGACCTTAACACTTCTAGCTCTAAAACATCACCCTAACCCTAACACTAAACCTAGCACTAAACCCCTTAAACTAGCCCTAATTGTAAACCTAGTACTTACATTAGCAGGAATTCTAAGCCTTGCCCTAACATAACCCAAAACCTAGACTTAATCTGATCCCTAACCCTAGCTTTGGACCTAACCTAACCCTAACACTAGCCCTAATTGTGATCATAACTCTTAACTTTAAACTGATCTCTAACTCTATCCATTACCATAACCATAACCATAACCATAGTGATAACACTAGGCATAAACCTAACCCTATCCCGAATCCTAACACTTCCATTACACTAAACCTAACCTGAATCCTAAACCTAACCCTATCATTACACTAACCCTAATTCTAAAACTAATTTAAGCCCAAACTTGAAAACTTAACCTATCCCAAACCCTAACCCAGACCTTGACTCTTATAATACCCCTATTTGTAAACTTTAACATAACCCAACACCTATCCCTTAGACTAGATGTAGCCATAATCCTAATCCTAAAACTATCTTTAACCATAATTATGGCCCTGAAATTAGCCCTAGCCCTAATCCTAGCCCTAAACCTAAAAACACACCTAGCCCTCATCCTAGCCCTAAACCTAGCCTTAATCATAATCTTAAATCTAGACCTACACCTAACCCTAACTCTAACCCTCACCCTATTTCTAAAACTAGCTATAATGACATCCCTTACCCAAAATTTAAACCTAACCCTAACACTAGGCTTAAGCTAAACACAAAACCTAGCCCTAATCCTAGCCCTAATTTAGCTCTATCTCTAACCCTATCCTAACCCTGGCCCTAAGACTAACTGTAAATCTTGCCCTAGCACTATCCCAAGTTCTATCTGTTTACGCTACCGTAAACCTAACACTAGCCCTAACAATTGCCCTAAAGTTGGTTCCAGCCCTAACCCTAACTCTAAATCTAACCTTAAACCTAACCTTAAGCCTAACACTAACACTAGCGCTAACCCTAATGCTAATCGTAAGACTAGCCCTAACCCTAATCCTAGCAGTGAACCAAAACTGAACAATAGCCCTAACCCTAAACCTTAACTTAAACCAAACACTAAAACTACCCCTCGACATAAACCTATCCCTAATTCGAGTCCTAAGCCTCACCTTAAAACTAATCCTGACCCTGACTCATATCCTAACACTCACCCTAGATCTAAACACTGCCCTGAACTCAAACCGAACACTAATATTAACAATGGCCCTAATTCGAGTCTCAATGCTAACAATAAAACTAACCCTGACTTTGACTCCTATCCTAACAAGAAACATAGCTATAAATATTACCCTAACCTTAAACCTAACCCTTACCCTAACCCTAAAACTAACCATAATGGTAACTCTAGTTCTTACATTAGCCGTTGCCCTATCCTAGCCCGAAACCTAACACAAAAACTAGTCCTAAACTGAGCCCTCAATAGCTTTAACTCTAACTCTAACCCTAGCATAGCCCTAATCCTAGATCTAAATCAATCCCTTACCCTAAGTGAAACCCTAAACCTAAGAGTAACCCTAGACCTATCCCTAGTTCTTAGACTAACCAAAACCCTAACCCTATTAATAGTCCTAACTCTAGCCTTCATTTTAGCTCTATCACTATCCCAAAACCTAACCCTAACCCTGACTCTTATTCCGACCCTAACACTAAACCTAACCCCCATCCTAACCCAAAATTAACCATAATCCTATCCCTAGACCTAACTCTGAACCTAACTCTCAGCCTAGCCCTAATCATAGCTCAGAACCTAACCCTTATGCTAAACATAACCATAAACCTAATCCTAGTTTTAACCCTCACCTTAACCCTAACACAAGACCTAATCCTAACAATAACCCTAGCCCTAAACTTAACTCTAACTGTATCCATTATCCTAAAAATAACCCTTACAATAATGCTAACTCTAGGATTAACCCTAACCCTGTCGCTTTCCCCAAACCTATCAATTATCCAAAACCTACCCTGAAACCTATAATTAACCCAATGATTACGCTAACCCTAATAATAATGCTAATTCAAGCCTTAACCTAACCTCAAATCTAAACCCTATCACTGGCTGTGACCCTAAGTATTCCCCTAGCTATAAACCTGACTCTTACCCTACGTAATTCTTACACAAGAGCTAGCCATAAACCTAACCCTGAAACTATTCCTAAACTTGACCCTAGCCTTAATCCTAGTCCTAACCCTAACACAAACCCTAGCTCTTATCCTAGCCCTAAAAATAGCCTTAATTTTATCCCTAACCCAAACCCTAGGCCTAACCCTAAAACTAAGCCTAGCCCTAAACTTAGCCCTAATTTAGCCCTATCCCTAATCCTATCCCAAAACCTAACTCTACCTCAAAGTCTAACTCTAACTCTCACCCTAACCCTAAACCTAGTTCTAACTCTATCATTTACTAGAACCCTAATCCTAGTCCTAACCCTTGGTCCTAACCCTAGACCTATTCATACCCCTGGCCATAACCCTAGATCTAACCCTAACTATAAATCTAACCGTAAACCTAAGCCTAAACCTAAACCTAACACTAGTCCTAACGCTAATACTAATTTTTAAAACTAGCTCTAACTCTAGCTCTAGCCCTAGAACCAAACCGAGTCATAGACATAAACCTAACCCTTAACCTAAACCAAACCCTAACTCTACACCTAGCTTGAACATATCCCTAATTCTAGCCCTAATTCTAACCCAAATACTAATCCTGACCCTGACTCTGACCCTAACAGTAACCGTGGCTCTAAACATCATCATCACTGTAAACCTCAACCTAACACTAGACCTAGCCCTAACTCTAACCCTATAACTAGCAAGAATCATAACCCTAATTCATACCTTAGCCATAGCCTTAACCCTAGCCCTAACCTAACCCAAAACCTAGCCTTAAACCGAGTCCTAAACCTAGCTTTAACCCTAAATTTAAACCTAACCCTAATCCCCAAATAGCGCAAATCCTATACATAACCCTAGCCCTAACCTTGGGTCTAAACCTACCCATTACACTAAGAATAACCCTAAGCCTTAAGCTAACCCTAGGCCTAACCCTAACCATATCCATTACACTAAACCAAACCAAAACCCTAAATCTAACCCTGTCAATACCCTATACCTAAACCCTACCTATCCCTAAACCTAACACTGACACTGACCCTAAAAATAACCATAGATATAAAACTGAATCTTACCCTAAACCTTATACTTACACTGGACCAAGCCACAAATCTAACACTAAATCTAGCCCTAACTGTAACTGTAGACCTGACATTAGCCCTACCTCTAATACTATCCTAACCCTAACACAAAACCTAAACCTCATCCTAGCCATAAACCTAGTTTTAATCATAACGCCAACTCTAACCCTAGCCCTAACCCAAATAATAACCCTTTCCCTAGCCATAAATCTAGATAAAACCACATCCCTTACCCTAAACTTAACCCTAACCCTTGTCATCACAATTGCCCTATTCTTAGCCCTGGCTTAAACACTAGATCGAAACGTAACTTTAAATCTAACCCTAACTCTATGCCTAAGCCTAAAACTAGACCTAACCCTGATGCTATTTCTAAAACTAGCCCTAACCCTAGCCCTAACACTAACCCTAGCCGTAATTTAGCCCTATCCCTAACCCTAACCCTAACCCTAGTCCTAAGAATAATTCTAACTCTCACACTGGCCCTTCCACTCGTTCAAATTCCATCCCTTCCCATAAACCTAACCCTATCCCAAATCCCAGTCCTAAACTTTACCCTATCCTTAGACCTAGCAGTAACCTCAGATAAAAACCTAACTCTAAATTTAACCCTAAACCGATGCCTAAGCCTAAATCTAAGACTAGCCCTAACCCTAACACTAATCCTAAAAATTTCACTAACCCTAACCCTAGCCCTAAGACGAAACTGAGCCAAAGCTCTAACCCTAATGCTTAGCCTAAACCAAGCCCTAACCCTACACCTAGCCCTAACCCCAGCCCTAAATCGAGTTTTAAGCCAAAGGCTAAAACTAACCCTGACCCTTACTCTGACCAAACACTAACCCGAGGTCTAAACATCACCCTAACCCTAAATATAAACCTAACAGTAAACCTAGCCCTAAAACACTAAAATTAGATGTAATCACAACCCTAGTACTTACATTAGCCATAAACCTAACTCTAGCACTATCTTAACCCAAAACCTAGCCCTAATCATAACCATAAGCCTAACCCTAAACTGATTTCTAACTTTATCCATTACCATAACCATAACCCTAACCCTAATGCTAATTTGAGCCCTAACTTTAAACCTTAACCTATCCCAAACCCTACCCCAGAACTTGACCCTAATAATACCCCTAGCTCTAAACCTGATGCTAACACTAACCTAACCCTTACACTAGACGTACCCATAATCCTAACCCTAAAACTATTTTTAACCATAATTCTGGACCTGAAATTAGCCCTAGCACTAATCTTGCCTGAAACCTAAAAAAAAAAAAAAAAAAAAAAAAAAAAAAAAAAAAAACCTAGCCCTCATCCTAGCCCTAAACCTAGCCTTAATCATAACCCTACTTCTAAACATAGGCCTAACCCTAATTCTAACACTCACCCTACCTCTAAATCTAGCTATAAAGCCATCCCTTACCCCAAACTTTGCCCTAACTCTAAACTTAAACTCTAAACTCTAACCCTTACTCTAACCCTAAACCTAATGCTAACCCTATGCTTAAATTAACACTGAACCTAGCCCCAATCCTAGCCAAAATTTAGCCCTATATCTAACCCTAACCCTAACTCTAGCCCTAAGACTAACTCTCGCCGGAGCCCTAGCCCTAGTTCTAAACATATCCCTTACCATATCCCTAAACCTAGCCATAACCCTTGCAGTATCCTTAGTTCTAGCCCTAACCCTAATTCCAAATTTAATCCTAACCCTAACTCTAAGCCTAAGCCTAACACTAACACTAGCCCAAACCCTAGGACTAAAACAAAACCGAGTATGAGCCCTAACCCTAAAACTTAACTTAAACCAATACTAATACTACAAATACATAACCATAGCCCTAATTCGATTCCTAACCCTAACTTTAAAATCAACCCTGAACCTGACTCATATACTAACACTCACCCTAGCTCTAAACTCTGCCCTCACCTTAAACTGATCCCTAACAGTAACCACAGCCCTAATTCGAGTCCTAACTCTAACCCTAAAACTAAGCCTGACCCTGACTCCTATCCTAACATGAACCCTAGATATAATTATCACCCTAACCTTAAACCTAACCCTAACACTAAACCTAACCCATACCCTAACAAAAAAACTAACCCTAATGGTAACCCTAGTTCTTACATTAGCCATTGCCCTAACCCTAGCCCTAACCCTAATACAAGACCTAGGCCTAATCCGAGCCCTAAACCTAGCTTTAACCCTAACTCTAACCATAACCATAGCCATAACCCTAGCTCTAAACAAATCCCTTACTAAAGCAAAACCCTAAATCTAAGGGTAACCCTAGACCTATCCCTAATCCTTAGGCTAACCAAAACACTAAACCTATTAATATCCCTTACCCTTGTCCTCATTCTAGATCTAACCCTATTCAAAACCTTAACACTAACCCTAACCATTTTACAGATCTTTCCACTAATCCTAGGTCTAATCCTAACCCTAACCCTAACCAAAATCTACCGTAATCCTATCCCTAGACCTAATCCTGAACCTAACTCTCTGCCTAGCCCAATCCATAGCTCAGAACCTAACCCTTACACTAAACATATCCCTAACCTAAACCTAGTTCTAACTCTCATCCTAAACCTAAATCAAGACCTAATCCTAACCATAACCCTAGCCTTAACCTTAAATCTAAGTGTATCATTACCCAAAACATAACCCTTAACCTAATGCTAACCCTTGGCCTAACCATAAACATATGACTATCCCCAAACTTATCAATTACCCTAAACCTACCCTGAACCCTGGACCTAATCCAATCATTACCCTAATCCTAACCCTAATGCTAAATCGAGCCCTAACCCCAAACTCAAACCTAAACCAAACCCTAACACTGACATTGATCCTAATAATTGCCCTAGTCTAAACCTCACTCTTACCATATATCTAACCCTTAAACTAGACCTAGCCATAAAACTAACCCTAAAACGATCCCTAAGCATAACCCTAGACCTGATATTAGCCCTAGCCCTGATACTAGTCCTAACCCTAACACAAACCCTAGACCTTATCCTAGCCCCAAACATAGCCTTAATTATAACCCTAACCATAACCCTAGGCCTAACCCTAACACTAACCCTAGCCCTAATCTTTAATCTAATTTAGTCCTATCCCTAACCTTAACCCTAACCCTAGTCCAAAGACTAAATCTAAGTGTGACGTTAGGCCTAACACTAGTTCTAACCCTATACTTTACTGGAACCCTAATCCTAGCCCAAACTATAGGTCTAACACTAGCCCTATCCATAGCCCTAGCAGCAATACAAGATCTAACCCTAACTCTAAATCTAACCCTAACCCTTAGCCTAAACCTAAACCTAACACTAGCCCTAATCCTAAGGCTAATCCTAAAACTAGCACTATCCCTAGACCTAAAGCAAAACCAAGCCATAGACCTAACACTAACCCTTAATATAAACTAAGCCCTAACCCTCCACTTAGCTATAACTCTAGCCCTAATTCGAGTTGCAAGCCAAACCTTAAAACTAACCCTGACCCTGACTCTGAACTTAACACTGAACCTAGCTCTAAACATCACCCTAACCCTATACCTAAACCTATCAATAGACCTAGCCCTAACCCTAACCCTAAAATTAGCCCTAATCGCAACCCTGGTACTTACATTAGCCGTAACCCTGAACCTAGCCTTAACTTAACCCCAAACCTAGCCTTATTCTGAGCACTCTCCCTAGATTTACCTCTAACCCTAACCCTATCACTAATCATAACTATAACCCTAGCCGTAACCATAGATTAACCTTAACCCTAAGCCTAACCCTATCAATAATCATAATATTGACCATAGTTGTACCCCTATCTCTAACCCTATCCATTACCCTAACCATAACCTTAACCCAAATGCTAAATCTGGGCCTAAACCTAACTGTATCCCTAATCTTACTCCTATCCATTACCCTAAACCTAACCTGATACCTAAACCTAACACTATCTTTACCCTAATCCTAACTCTAATGCTAATTTGAGACCTAACATTAAGCATTAACCTATCCAAAACACTAATCACAACCCTGACCCTAATAATACCCTTAGCTCTAAACCTGAACCTAAGCCTCGACCTAACACTTACACTAGACGTAGCCATAAACCTAACCCTAAAACTATTTTAACCATAACACTAGACTTGAAATTAGCCCTAGCCGTAATCCTAGTCCTTAACCTGGGCTTAATCCTAACCCGAAACATGACCCGAGCCCTAACCCTAATTCTATTTTTTGCCCTAGTCCTAAATCTACCTATAAACTCATCCTGTACCTAAAAATTAACCATAACCCTAAACCTAACCCTAAACCTTGCCCGAAACCTAGGCCTAACACAAAACCTAGTTCTAATCCTAGCCTTTATTTAATCCTATCCTAACCCTAAACGTAACCATAAGACTAACTCTAACTCTTGCCCTAGCCCTAGCCCTAGTTCTATCCTTAGCCTTAATCCTAACCATAGATCTAAGCCCTTATCTAAATCTAAACCTAACTCTAAATATAACTGTAACAATAAGCCTAAACCAAACCCTAACACTAAACCTAACCATAACACTAATACTAAAACTTGCCCTCTCCCTATCCCTAAACATAAACCAAAACCAAGCCATAGCCCTAATCCTAACCCTTAACCTAAATCAAATTCTAACCCTACACACTTATTCCTAAAACTACCCCTAAAACTAACCCTGACCCTGACACTGACCCTAACACTAATCCTAGCTCTAAAAATCACCCTAACCTTAAGTTAACCCTAACATTATTTCTAGCCTTAACCTAACCTAAAACTAGCCTTAATCATAACCCTAGTTCATACATTAGTCATTGTCCTAACCATAGCCCTAACCCTAACACAAATTCTAACCCTAATTCTAGCCCTAAAATTAGCTTTAACCCTAATACTAGTCTTAACCCTTACCCAAACACTAGGCCTAAGCCTAACTCCAACCCTATTCCTTACACTAAGCCAAACCCTAACCCAAATACTAACCCTAGTTCTAATCCTAATACTTAGCCTAACTCTAAAAATTACTCTGACACTGACGCTGACCCTAACACTAATCCTAGCTCTAATCATCACCCTAACTTAAATTATCCCTAACACTAGACCTAGTCTTAACTGTAACCCTAAAACTAGCCTTAATTGTAACCCTAGTTTGTACATTATCCATTGTCCTAACCTTAACATTAACCCTAACACAAATCCTACCCTGGATCCGAGCCCTAAACCTAGCTTTATCCCTCATCTTAACCCTAACACTAACCCTAAATCTAACCCTAACCCTAGCCCTAAACCTAGCTCTAACCCAATCAATCCTTTACCCTAAGGCAAACCCTAACCCAAATGCTAACCCTAGCCCTAACTCTAATCCTTGGCCTAACTTTAACTCTAACCATATCACTAGTCTTAACCCTAGCCCTCATTCTACCTCTAAACCAAACCCTGACAATCATCTGACACTAAAAGTAATCCTAGGTCTAAACCTGACCCTAAACATAAACCAAAACCTAACACTAGACCTACTGGTAACCCTTTACTTATACCTAAGCCTAATACTACACCTAGACCTAAACCTAATCCTAAATCTAGCCATATCTCTAGCCCTAGACCTAAACAAAAATCTAGCCTTAGCCCCAACGATAAATCTTAACCTAACACAAACACTAATCCTACCCTTAGACCTAACTCTAGTGATAATTCTGGGTTTAATCCTAACCCTAACTATAACCCAAACACTAACCCTGACCCTAACACTAACCCTAGCTCTAAATGTCACGCTAACTCTAACCCTAACCCTAACACTTGACCTAGCCATTACACTTACCCCAAAATTAGCCTTAATACTAATCTTGGTTAAACCATTAGTTGTAGGCCTAACACTAGGCCCACCCTAACCCCAAACCTGGCCCTAATCTGAGCGCTAACCCTATTTTTAACCCTAACCTTAAAATTAGCCCTAACCCATACCCTAACCCTAGCTCTAATCCTAGCTCTTACCCTATCCATTATCATAAGCTAAACCTTAAACCTAATGCTAAACCAATTCCTAACCCTAATGCATGGTCGAACCCAAACCCTAACCCTATTACTAGTCCTAACTCTAACCTTCATTCTAGCTCTAACCCTAAACCAAACCCAAAGCCTAACCCTGACACTTATTCTGAACCTAACACTAACTGTAGGTCTAAACCTGACCCTAACCCAAAACCAAACCCTAATCCTACATTTAAGCCTAAACTGGTAATACTATACATAAACCTAAATGTAACACTAGCCATAGACCTAAATCTAATCCTAAATTCTAGCCATATCTCTAGCCCTAGACCTGAACAACAACCTAGCCCGAGCCCTAACAATAACCTTTAACCTAACCCAAATACTAACCCTACCCCTAGACCTAACCCTAGTCCTAATTCTGGCACTAACCCCAACACTAACTCTAACCTAACACTGGCCCTGACCCTAACATAATCCTAGCTCCAAAGCTCACCCTAACCCAAAACCTAATCCTAACACTAGACCTAGCCATAACCCTAACCATAAAACTAGCCCCAATCAAAACCCTAGCTCTTACATTACCCATGGACCTAACCCTAGGCCTAAACTAACACAAAACCAAGCCCTAATCCTAGGCCTGAACATAGCCCTAAGTGTAACCCTAAACCTAACCCTAGCCCTAACCCTAAACCTAAGCCTCGCGTCAGACCTAACCCTAGCTCAAAGCCTAACATTTCCCCTTAACATAACCCTAGCCCTATCCCAAACCCTAACCTAACACTAGCCCTAACCCTAACCTTAACCATAGCCCTAAACATAGCTCTAATTATATCCACTACCCTAACCCTAGCCCTAATCCTAACCATAACCCTAGCCCTAAACCTAGATCTAATTCTATACACAATCCTAACCCTAATCCTAACCCTAGGCATAACCCTAATCCTATTCCAATCCCTAAACCTATCCATTACCCTAAAACTAACCTGAATCCTAATCCTAAGACTATTCATGACCCCAAACCAAACTCTAACCCTAATGCTAATTTGAGCCCTAAGCCTAAACCTTAACTTAAACCAAACCTTAAGCCATACACTGACCCTAATAATACACATAGCTGTAAATTGACCCTTACCATAAATCTAACCTTTACACTAGACCCAACCATAAACATAACCCAAAACATATTCCTAACTGTAACCCTAGACCTGACATTAGCCCTAGCCCTAATCCTAGCCCTAACCCAAACACGAACACTAGCTCTCATCCTAGCCCAAAAACTAGCCTTAATCATAACCTAACCCTAATTCTAACCCTTTCACTAGCCCTAAATCTAGTAATAACCCCATCACTTACCCTAAACCTAACCCAAACCCTAACCCTAACACTAACCCTAGCCCTAAACTTAACCCTAGGACTAACCCTAAAACTAACCCGAGCCCTAATCCTAAACCTAACCCTAACCCTAGCTTTAAGACTAACTATAACTCTCACCCTAGCCCTAGCTCTAATTCCTACCCTATCACTTACCGTAACCTTATTCCTAGCCCTAAGCCTAGAATAACCCTAGCCCTAACCATACACCTTGCCCTAACCCTAGATATAAATCTAACTCTAAATCTAACCCTAATTCTATACCTAAACCTAACCCTAACGCTAGCCCTAACCCTAATGCTAATCCTAAAACTAGTCCTAACCATAGGCTTAGCCCTAAAACCAAACTGAGCCATAACACTAATGCTAAACTTTTACCTCAACCAAACCCTAACCTTACATCTAGCCCCAAGCCTAGCCCTAATTCAAGTCCTAATCTTAACCCTAAAACTACCCCTGAACCTGTCTCTGACATTAACACTAACCGTAACTGTAAACATCACCCTAAACCTAAACCTTACCCTAACACTAGACTTAGTCCTAATCCTAATTCTAAAACTAGTTCTAACTGTAAACCTAGATCATATATTAGCCGTAACCTTGAACCTAATGCTAAACATAACCTAGCCCAAATCTGAGACCTAACCCTAGCTTTCACCCTAACCCTAACCATAACACTAGCCTTAACCCTAACCAGAACCCTAGCTCTAACCTTATCCTTTACCCTAGCCGAACCCCAAACCTAATGCTAACCCTAGTCCTAAAACTAATCCTTAGTCTAACCCAAACACTAACCCTATTACTAGTCCTAACCCTAGCCCTCATTCTTGTTTTAACAATAACCTAATTCCTAACCCTATCCCTGACCCTTATTCTGAAACTGAACCTAAACTAAACCCTAACACTAGCCCTAACCTTAACCCTATATCTAAACCGAACCCTAACACTAGACCTAGATTAAACCTAATCAAAAACCTAGCAAATCTTTAACCAAGACCTAAACAAAAAATTAGCCCCAGCTCAAATGATAACCCTTAACCTTATGTCTAGACCTAATCAATCCTAATTCTGGCTTTTGCCCTAACCCTAACCCTAATCCAAACACAGACCCTGACACTAACACTAACCCTAGCTATAAAACTGACCCTAACCAAAACCGAAACCTAACACTAGACCTAGACATAAATGTAAACATATCCCATACATTACCATAGCACTAAAACTAGCTCTAAACCTAACACAAAACCTAGCCCTAATCCTAGGCCTAAATCTAGCCCAAAGCATAATCCCAACCCTAACCTAAGCTTATCCCTTACCCTAAGTCTAACACTAACACTATCCCTAAACCTCACCTTATACCTAACCCTAGATAAAACCCAAAACCAAATCCTAAACATAAACCTAGCCCTATCCCTAATCATAATGTTAACACTAGCCATAATACCATCTCTAAAATTATCCATTACCCTAAACCGAACCTTAACCCTAATGGTAAACTTAGCTCTAATCCTAATTGTAAAGCTAATCCTAGACCTAACCTTAAACTTAACCCTCACTGTAGCCTTAACCCTAGATAAAACCCAACCCAATACTCTGACACAAACCTTAGCCCTAACCCTAACACTAACCCTAAACCTAAAACTATCCCTAACCCTAACCTGACATCTAACCCTATCCATTACCCTAAATCTATTGATAATCTTAGCCCTAACCCTAACACTACCCTAAACCTAAAACTAGTTCTAACCCTAACCCAACATCTAACCCTATCCATTAACCTAACTCTAAAGATAACCTTATCTGTAACCCTAACACTAACACTAACCTTAACTGTAAATCTAACCCTAGATATAATCCTAAACCTAACCCTCACCCTAGTACTATCCCTAACTCAAAACCTAACCTGTACCCTAAACCTAACCCTAGCACTAGCCTAACCCTAACCCTAACTCTAGCCCTAATCCTATCCAAAACCATAGGCCTAACCCTAGCTCTAATGCTATTCATTACCCTAACAATAACCGTAAACCAAATATAACCCTAGGCCTAACACTAACAGTATCACTAACCCTAACCCTACCAATTACCCTAATCTTAACCTGAATCCTAAATATAACCCTAGCCCTAAACCTAATTCGAATCATCACCCTAGATTTGACCTAGATATAACCCCATCCCTTTCCCTCAACCTAACCCTATACCTAATCCTAAGCATAGCCTAACACTAGGCCTAACCCTACCACCAATACTAGACATATTCCTAGCCCTAAATTATCCCTAAACTTAACCCTAAACCTAGCCTTAAGAATAACTCTGACTATCACCCTAGCTTATTCCTAGTTCTAACAATATCCCTTACTGAAACCCAAACACTAAACCTAACCTTAGCCCTAACCCTAGAATTAAGCATAACTCTAAATATACCCCTAAGCCTAAACTCACCCTATCACCAGCAATAACAGTAAAATTAATTGTAAAACTACCTTTAACTTTAGCCTTAGCCCTAAAACATAACGAGCCATAGCACTAATCCTAACCCTTAACCTAAAACAAATCCTAACCCTACATCTAGTCCTAAGCCTACCCCTAATTGGAGTCCTATCCCCAACACTAAAACTAACCCTGACCCTGACTCTGAACTTAACACTAACCTTAGGTCAAAACATCACCCTGAACTTAAACCAACCCTAACATGAACCATAACCCCAATCTAATTCTAACCCTAACACTAACCTAACTCTAACTCTAATCCTAATCTAACCCTAACTCTAAAACTTAACCTAACCCTAATCCTAATCATAACCATAACCCTAACCGTTACACTAACCCTAAACCTTATGCTAAACTTAACCCTAATCCAAACTGTAAACCTAACACTCAACTTAAACCTAACTATAACAGTAATACTAACTCTAATCATAACCCTGAAACTAACCTTAAACCTTACCTTAACCCTAATCAAACACAAACACTAACACTAAACCTAACCCTAACACTAACTTTAACTTTATTGCTAACCCTAACTCTAACCCTAAATCTAAAACTAAGCCTAACCCTAAACCTAAACCTATAACTAACACTAACCCAAACCCTAACCCTAACATGAATCATAAACCTAACCGTAACCCTAAGTAAACCTAACCCTAATCTTATCCCTAACACTAACCGTAACCTCGAATCTAACCTAACTCTATCACTAACCCTAACCATAACCATAACACTAACCTAACCCTAAGCCTAAACCCAAACCTAACACTAATCCTAATCATAACACTAACCCTAACCCTAAAAATAACAGTAACCTTAACCATATCCCTAACCCTAATCCTAACACTCACCCTAACCCAAACCCTAACAGTAACAGTAACTCTAATCATAACCCTTACCCTAACCATAAACCTTAACTTATTCCTAAAATTAACACTAACATTAACCCTAACCCTAACCCTAACACTAACCCTAACCTAACCTTAAACATAACACAAAATTTAACCCTAAACTTACCCTAATCCTAACACTAACATAACACTAACCCTAATCCTAAAATCAAACCTTAATCTAAAGATAACACTAACCCTAAAATTCACCCCAAAACTAACCTCTAACCCTAAACCTAACCCTATCCATAATCCTAACCCTAAATTTTACCCTAACCCTAACCCTAACCCTAACCCTAAACCTAACCCTAAACCTAACATTAATACTACCCCTATCGCTAACCCTAACCCTAAACCAAAACCTAACACTAATGATTATCCTAAACCTAAACCTAACCAAAATCCTAATTATAACACTAATCTTAACCCTAACCCTTACATTAAAACTAAACCTAACTCTAAACCTGACAGTAACCATAATCCTAACCGTAAATCTAACCCTAAACTTAATTATCACGCTAAACCGAACACTAACGCTCACCCTAACTGTAAACCTAACTGTAACTCTAACACTAACCCTAAACCTAAGCCTAAAGCTAAGCCTAACCCTAACCCTAACATGAACCCTAAGTCAAACACAAACCCTAACCTAAATCTAACCCTAACCTTATCCTTAACATGAACCCTAATCCCAAACCTAACCCCAACCCTAACACTAACTCTAACCTTAAGCCTAACCCTAACCCTAACTTAACCCTAGTTCTAACACTAACACTAACTCTAACCCTAACACTTACCCTAACTCTAACCCTAACAATCACCCTAACCCTAAACCTAACACTAACTCTAACTCTAATTATAACCCTACACCTAAACCTAACCCTTACCCTAACGCTGGCCCTTACCCTATCACTAACCTAACCCTAACCTAACCTTAATTCTAACACTAACCCTAACCTTAAAACTAAACAAATCTCTAATACTAACCCTAACACTAACCTTAACCCAAATCTTATGCCTAACACTAACTCTAATCCTAACACTAACACGAAACATAACGCTGACCCTAACCTAAAACTAACTCTAACACTAACTCTAACGCTAATCCTAACCAAAACACTAATACTAACCCTAACACTAACCGTAAATCTAACTCTAACTCTATAACTAACCCTAACCCTAAACCTAAACCTAACACTAACCCTAACCGAAAACTTAAATCTAATTAATTCTAAATCTAATCTTCACCATAAGACTAATGATAACATTAACCCTAACCCTAACACAAACCCTAACCCTAAAGCCAACCCTAAACCTAAAGCAAAAACTCACCCTAACCCTAACCTGAACCTCAAGCCTAAACCTAAACATATCAAATCACTAACCCTAACCCTAATACTAACCCTAATTCAAACTGTAACCATAATCTTAACTGTAACCCTCAGCATAACCCAACCCTAACCCTAACACAAATTCCAACACTAAACCTAACACTAACTCTAACACTAACCGTAACCCTAAGACTAACCCTAACCCTAACACTAATCCTAATCCTAACCTAATTCTAACCCTAACTTTAACCTTAACACATATCCTAACTGAAATCATAAACCTAAACTTAACCCTAACCCCAATCCTAACACAACCCTAACACTAAAACTAATCCTAATCCTAAAACTAATCCTAAACCTAACCCTAACAATAACACTAACTCTTTTCATACCCTAACCCTAGCCCTAATCCTAACCTTAATGCTAACCCTAACCCTAAACTAAATACTAACCCTAACCCTAAAACTAATAATAACCCTAACCCTAACGAAAACCCTAAATTTAACTGTAACCCTAACATTAACCCTAACACTAACCCAACAGGAACTCTCACTCCAGCACTAAAACTAACCCTAACTCTAACCCTAATTCTAAACCTAAACCTAAAATTAAATCTAACGCTAACACTAACCCTAACTCTAAACCTCAACTAAAACCTAACCCTAACCCTAATCTATCACTAACTCTAACCCTAATTCTAAACCTAACCTTAAACCTAAACCTAACAACAAACCTAAATATAACCCCAACACGCCAATAACCCTAACCCAAACAATTCCCCTACCCTAACCCTAACACTAAAACTAACTTAACACTAATCATAGTCCTAAAACTAACATTATTTTTAACCTAACCCTTACCCTAACTCTAACCTAAGCCTAACACTAACATTAACACTAACAATAGTGCAAAACCTAACAATAACACAAACCTATCTCTAATCCTCACCCAAACAGTAAGCCTAACCCTAACCCTTATTCTAACACGAACCATAACCCCAATCCTAACCCTCACACTAATCCTAACACTAACCATAACCTTAATTATAACCCAATTCCCCTTAATTATAACCCAATTCCTAACCTGAACACAAACCCTAATCCAAATGAAAAAACTAAACCTAATCTAACCCTACCCCTAACAATTATGTAATAATAAAACTAACCCTAACAAAAATTCTAACCCAAACCCTAACCCTATCACCATACCTAACCATAACCCTAACGCTAAACCTAACATTAATCCTAACCATAACCCTAAATGTAACCCTAACCCTAACCGTAACTTTAAACCTAATCCTACCGTAACCCTAACCATAACCCTAACATAAACCCTAACCTTAATCCTAATTTTAATCCTTACCCTAAGCATAACCCAAATCATAATCCTAACCCTAACTGTAACTCTAACCCTATCCCTAAACTAAACCCTAACCCAAAATCTAAGCCTAACACTAACCCTAACCATAATCTTAACCCTAACCATAACACTTTCCTAAACCTAACCCTTACCCTAACACTAAACTTAACACTAAACTTAACCCTAACCCTAACACTAACCCTAACCCTAACCCTAACATTTATCCTAACCCTAACCCTACAATGATGCCTAACCTTAAAACGAACCCTAAATTTAACACTAACCCTAACCGTAATCTTAACCCTAATCGTAACACTTTCCTAAACCTAATAGTTACCCTAACAATAAACTTAACCCTAACCATATCACTAACACTAACCCTTAAACTAACACTAAACCTCACCATAAATGTAACCCTAATCCTAATACTTACTCTAAACATAACCCTAACACTAACCCTTAACCTAACTCTAACACTAACCCAAAGAGTAAACCTAACCCTAATCCTAATCCTAACTGTAACAACCCTAACCCTAATCCTACATGTAACCCTAACACTAACCCTAACCCTATCTCTAACATGAACCCTAAACCTAATCCTAATCATAACCCTAACACTAACACTAACCATAACTCTAACATGAAACCTATACCTAATCTTAACCTTAACCCTAACACTAACCCACACCCTAACCGTAACCCTAACAGAAACCCTTAAAATAACGCTAACCCTAACACAATCCCTAACCAAACCATAACCCTAATCTTAAACTAACCCGAACCCCTACCTAAAACTAATCTTACACCTAACCTTAACACTAACCTAAACACTAACCCTAACACTAACACTAACCCTCACTCCAACCCTACAACTAACTTTAACACTAAAGCTAAAACTAACACTAATCCTAACCCTAAATCTAACCCTAATTCTAACTCTAATCTTAAACCTAACCCTAATGATAACCTTAACCCTAACCCTAAAAGAAACCCTAACCCTAACCGAACACTAACCCTAACACTAAATCTAACACTACCCCTAAAGCCAACCCTAACCCTAAATCTAAAACTAACCCTAACCCTAACCTGAACACTAAGCCTAATCTAACCCTATCACAAACAATAACCCTAACCCTAACACTAACCCTATCCCTCACCCTAATACTATACCTAAACCTAAGCTTTACCCTAATCTTAACTGTAATCCTAAGCCTAACCCAAGCCCTAACCCTAACACTAATCCTAACAGGAAACCTAACACTAATCTTAACACTAACCCTAACCCTAACACTAACCCTATCCCTAACACTAACCCTGTCTCTAACCCTCACATTCCCCCTAAAACTAACCATAACCCTAATCCTTACCCTAACCCTAACACTCAGCTAACCCTAAACCTAACAATAACCATAACCCTAGACATAACACGAATCCTAAACCTAACTATTACACTAACCCAATCACTAAGGCTATCCCTAATGGTAACCCTAACCCTAACACTAACTCAAACTGAAACTCTAACCCTAAACCTAATCCTAACTGTAACCCTAACCCTAACCTTAACCCTATCCCTAACCCTATTCCTAATCCTAACCTTACCCTTAAACCTATCCATTACCCTAAGCCAAACACTCTCTGTAATGATAACCTAGTCTTAACACTAAACCTTAGCCTATTCCAAACCCTAATTCTTTTACTATTCATAACCCTCAGCCAAATTCTTGCTCTAGCCTTAACCCAAAACCTAACCCTTTTTCTGACCCTAACACTAACCCTAGATCTAAACCTGACACTAACTCTAAACCGGACCATAACTCTTCCCTTACCAGTAAACCTATACCTTAACCTAACAATAACACTAGCACTAGACCAAACCTCATCCTAAATAGAGTCATAAATCTGGCCCTAGCCCTAATCCAAAACCTTTAACTAACCCTGACAATAACCCTTAACCTAACACAAAGACTAACCCTATGCTAGACCCAACACTATTCCTAATTCTGGCCCTAATCCTTCTAACCCAAACACTAACCTTATTCTAACACAAACCAATAGCTCTAAACCTTATCCTAACCTAAAATCTAACCCTAATACTGGACTTATCCATAACCCTAACCATAAAACTAGCCATAACCATAACCCATAGCCCTAAAACTAGCCATAAACATCACACAAACCTAGCCCTTATTCTAGCCCTAAACCTAGCCCTAATTGTAACTCTAACCATAACACTAGACGTAACCCTAACCCTAACCCTCGACCTAGTCCTAAACCTAGCTCAAACTCTAACCTTTTCCCTAATCATAACACTAACCCTAACCCTAACCCTAGCAATTACTCTAACCTTAACCCTCGCCCTAGACCTAACCATAGCTCAAACCATAATACTTACCCTTAATAGAACCCTGACACTGACCCTAGGCCTAACCCTAACCCAAGCCATAAACTTAACCTTAACCCTAGCCCTAAACTTAGCTCTAACCCTATCCATTACCCTAAAGGTAAGCCTAAACCAAATGTTAACCCTAGGCCTAACGCTAACCCTATCGCTACCAATAACCATATCCATTACTCTAAACCTAACCTGAAACCTAAACCTAACCCTATCCATTACCCGAATCCTAAACCAAACCCTAATGATAATACAAGTTTAACCCTAAACCTTAACCTAAACCAAGCCATACCCAGACCCTGACCATAATAAAACACCTAGCTCTAAACCTGACCCATACCATAAACCTAACTCTTAAACTAGACCTAGCCATAACCTAATCATAAAACTACCACTTACTTTGAATCTAGACCAAACAATAGCCCTAGCCCTAATCCTAGCCCTATCCCTAACACATATCCTCATCCTAGCACTGAATCTTGCCTTAATCCTATCCTGAACCCTAACCCTAGCCCTAAATCAAATTCTAACCCAAACCCTAATGATAAACCTAGCTATAACACTCTTCCCCTAAATCTAACCCTAACACTAACACTAACCATATTACTAGCCCTAACCCTAGGCCTAACCCTAACACTAACCTTAGCGCTAATCCTAGCTCTAATTTAGTGCTAACTCTAAACCTACCCCTAACTCTAGCTCAAGGAATAACTCTAATTGCACCACAGGCCTATTTCTAGTTCTAACCCTAGCCGTTACCATAACCCTAAAACTAGCCATAACCTTACCCTGATGCAGGCCCTAGCCCTAAACCTAGATCTAACCATAACAAGAAATCTAAGCCTAAACCTCATCCTACCACTAGCCCTAACACTATGGCTAATCCTAAAACTAGCCCTATTCCTAGCCCTTGCTCTAAAGCAAAATTGAGCCATAGCCCTAACCTAACCCTAGCCTAATGGTAACGCTAGACCTGACATTACCCTATTTTTTAAAATTTTTAATTCTTACCCTAACCCTAACACAAAACCTCACCCCACACCTAGCCTTAATATTAGCCCTGATTCGATTCCTATCCCTAACCCTGATCAGTAACACTGATCCTGACTCTGACCTAACACTACCCCTATCTCTAATCATCTCCCTAAACCTAAACCTAATCTAAACACTAGACCTTGACCTAGACCTAATGCTATCTCTAATCATAACCCTAGTTCTTACATTAGCTGTAGTCCTTCACTAAACCTAACCTAACCAAAAACCTAGCCCTAATCTGAGCCCTAATTCTAGTTTTAATTGTAGCCCTAACCCAATCCATAGCCCTAACACTTAAGCTAAACCTAACCCTTAACCTAAACCTTTTCATAACCCAAAACCTAAACCGAACCATAGCCCTATTACTAACGATAACACTAGCCCTCAACCTAGATATAATTTTATCCATTACCCTAACTATAACCCAAAGCAAATTTTAACCCTAGACCTAACCCTAACCTTAGCCCTATCATAACCATAACCCTAGTCCTAACTGTAGCTCTAATCCTAATCATTACCAGAACCATATCTTTAACCAAATTGTATTCCTAGGCCTAACTCTAACCCTATGCCTTACACTAACCCTGTCCATTATACTAAACCTAACTTGAACCTGAAACATAACCATATCCATTACACTAACCCTAATGCTAATTTTAGCCCTAACCCTAAATCTTAATTTAACCCATACCTTAATTCTTACTCTGACCCTAATAATACCCCTAACTGTAATCCTGACCCTAACCCTCAATATAACCCTTACAATAGACCTGGTCATAAACCTAAACCTAAAATTATCCCTAACCATAAGCCTAGAACTGGCATTAGCCATAGACCCTATCCTAGCCCTGACCATAGCACAAATACTACCACCAATCCTAGCCCTAAGACTAGCCTTAATCCTAATCCTAACCTTAACCTGAGCCCTAACCCTAATTTTATTCCATACCCTAGCCCAAAATGTAGCTGTAACATCATACCTTACCCTAACCCTAACGCTAACCCTAACACTAGCCCTAACTCTAGGCCAAAATCTAACACTAACCTTAGGGATAATCCTAGCCCTAAATTAACCCTAATCCTAAACCTAATCCTATCCCTAACCCTAAGACTAACTCTAGCTCTCGCCCTAGCCCTATCCCTAGTTCAAAACCTATCCCTTAACACAACCCAAAGCCTAGCCCTATCCCTAGCCCCAACCCTAACTCTAACCACCATCCAAGCCCTAAATCTGGTTGTAAACCCGAAACTTAAACCAAGACCTCACCCTAACACTAACCCTAAACTTAATGCTAATTGGGAAACTAGCTCTAACCCTACCCTAGCCCTAAAACAACACCGAGCCATAATCCTAACCCTAATCGTTAACCTAAACCAAACATTAACCTTACACCTATCCCTAAACTTAGCCCTAATTTGAGTCCTAACACTAACCATAGAAATAACCCTGACCCTGACTGGGACCCAAACAGTACCCCTAGCTCTAAACATTTCCCTAACGCTAACCCTAGAACTAGCCCTAATCAGAAAACTAGTTCTCTTATTAGCCATAGCCCTAATGCTAACACAAATCCTAGCCTAATCTTACACTTACTCTAACCCTAACCTTAACCCTAGCCCTAACCTTAGATCTAACCCTATCCATTACCCTAAAGATAAGCCTAAACCAAATGATAACCCTATGCCTATCAATAACCCTATCACTAACACTTACCCTACCTATTACCCAAAAACTAACCCGAACCATACACCTGATTCTATCCATTACCCTATCTGTAACCCTAACCCTAAAGATAATTCAATCCTTAACCCTAAAACTTAACCTAAACCAAACCCTACACAGAACCTGACCCTAATAATACACCTAGCTTTAAACTGACTCTTACCTAAACCTTACCCTTACACTAGACCTAGCCATAACCTAAACATAAAACTAACACTAACCATAAATATATAACTGACATTATCCTATCCCTAATCCTAGTCCTAGCCCTAACAGAAACCATCATACTAGCACTAAACATAGCCTTAATGCTAACCATAAACCCTCATCCTAGCACTAAACATAGCCTTAATCCTAAGCCTAACTCTAACCCTAATTCTAAGCCTCGCCCTAGCCCTAAACCTAGGCCTAAACCTACCAATAACCATAGCTCTAATCTAGCCCTAATTTAGCCCTAACCCTAAACCTAACACTATGCCTAGCCCTAAGACTAACTCTAACTCTCGCCCCATTTTTATCCCCAGTTATAATCTATTCATTACCATGACCAAATCCTATCCATATCCCTAGCCCCAAGCCTATCTCTAACCTTCACCCTAGCCCTAAACCTGGATCTAAACCTAACCTTTAGCCTAAAGTTCACTCGAAAACTAGCCCTAACCCAAATGATAATTGGAAAACTAGCCCTAAAACTACCCTAGCCCTAAAACAAAATTGAGCCATAACCTTAACCCCAACTCTTGACCTAAACCAAATTTGAGTCCCAACTCTAACCCTAGATGTAACCCTGACCCTTACTCGGACCCAAAATTAACCCTAGCTCTAAATACTGACCTAACGTTAACACTAGAACTAGCCTTAAGCAGAATCCTAGTTCTTTCATTAGCTGTAGCCCTAATGCTAACACAAATCCTAGCCCTATTCTGAGCCCTAAACCTAGGTTTAACCCTAACCCTAACCCTAACCCTACCTCTATTCCTATCCCTTACCCTAAGCCACACCCTCACCCTAATGATACCCTAATCCTAAACATAATCCTTAGCCTACCTCTAACCCTATCTCTTTAGCTAGTCCTACCCTAGCCCTTATTCGAGATCTAACCCTAACTCTAACCCTGACACTTATTCTGACCCTAACACTAACCCTAGGTCTAAACCCGACACCCTGAAGCAAACCCTAATCCTACCCCTACTGGTAAACTTATACCTAAACCTAACAGTAACACTAGCACTAGAACAAACCTAATCCTAAAAAGAGTCATAAACCTAGCCTTAGGCCTAAAGAAAAAACCTAGCACTAGCCCTAACAATAACCATTAACCTAACGTAAATACTAACTCTATCCCTTTACCCAATGCTGGTCCTAAATCTGGCTCTCACCCTAAACCTAACCCTAACCCGATAATGACAGTTACCCTAAAACAAACCCTAGCTCTAAATCTTATCCTAACCCCAAACCGAACTAGAACACTAGATTTATCCATAACCCTAACCCTAAACCTAGCCATAACCATATCCCTAGCTCTTACATCACCCATAGCCCTAATGCTAGCCATAAAACTCACACAAATGTAGCCCTTATCCTAGCCCTAGCCTAGCCCTTATTGTAACCCTAACCAGAAGCCTAGACCTAACGCTAACCCTAACCCTCACCCTAACACCAATTCTAGCTCAAACTCTAACCTTGTGATTAGGGCTAGTTGTAGGGTTAGGGTTATGGCTATGTCTAGTGTTAGGTTTAGGTTTTTGGTTAGGGTCAGGTTTAGAGATAGGTTAAGTGCTAAAGGCAGGGTCAGTGTAAAGGATAGAGTTAGATTTAAGTTTAAAGCCAGAATTGGAACTAGGTTTAAGTCTAGGGATAGGGTTAGTCTTTGTGTTAAGTTAAGGGTTATTGTTAGGGCTAAGGCTAGGTTTTTGTTTAGGTCTACAACTAGAGTTAAAGCTAGATTAAGGATTAGGTTTAGGTCTAGGGCTAGGGATAGGGTCAGGTTTAGGTATAAGGTTACTGGTAGGGCTAGTGTTATGGTTTGGAGTAGCGTTAGGGTCAGGTTTAGACCTAGGTTAGTGTTATGATCAGTATAAAGGTCAGGGTTGGGGTTAAGGTTTGGGATAGGGTTAGAGCTAGAATGAGGGCTAGGGTTAGGACTATTAATTGGTGAGAGTTTTGATTAGCCTGAGGATTAGGGATAGGTCTAGGGTTATCATTAGGGTTAGGCTTTTGCTTAGTGTTAGAGATAGGGTTAGAGCTAGTGTTAGGGGTAGGGTTAGGGTTCAGGTTAGGGTTAAAGCTAGGTGTAGGGCTCGGATTAGGGATAATTTTTGTGTTAGTGTAAGGGTAGGGTTAGAGCAACAAGTAATGTAAGAACCAGGGTTACAATTAGGGTTAGCTTTATGGTTAGGGTTACTGGTAGTTCTAGTGTTAGTGTTAGATTTAAGGTTAGGGTGATATTTAGAGCTAGAGTTAGTTTTAGGATAGGAGTCAGGGTCAGGGTTAGTGTTAGGGTTTGAGTTAGGATTTGAATTAGGGATAGGTTTACTCTTAGGGTTCGGTTTAAGGTTAGCATTATGTTTAGAGCTAGGGTGAGTATTAGGATATGAGTCAGGGTCAGGGTTAGTTTTAAGGTTAGGGTTAGGACTCCATTAGGGCTAGGATTAGTTCTTGTAGTAGTTTAGGGTTTGGTTTAAGTTAAGGTTTAGGGTTAGGTCTATTGCTTGGTTTTGTTTTAGTCCTAGGGTTAGAGTTAGGGCTAGTTTTACAATTAGTATTAGGGTTAGGGCTAGTGTTAGTGTTAGGCTTAGACTTATAGTTAGGGTTACATTTATAGTTAGGTTAGATCTAGGATTAGGCTAGGATTAAGGATAGGACAAGGGTTAGGGCCAAGGTTAGAGTTATGGTAGGGGATAGTTTTAGACCTAGGGATAGGGCTAGTGTGAGAGTTAGAGTATAGTGATAGGGTTAAAATTAGAGTTAGGGTTTGGGATAGGTTTAAATTAGGGCTAGGATTAGGGCCAGTATTAGTGTTCAGCTTAGGCCTAGTGATAGGGATAGGGTTAGGTTTAAGTTTAAGATAAAGAATGGTGTTATAGCTAGGATTAGATGTAGGTTGAGCTTTAGAGTTAGGGTTAGGGTTAGGGTTAGTGTAAGGGTTATGATTAAGGCTAGGTTTAGGGCTAGGATGAGGGCTAGTGTTTGTATTAGATTCAGAGCTAGAATTAGTGCTAGGGTTAATATCAGGTCTAGGGTTGTGGTTAAAGATAATTTTAGTTTTAGGCTTATGGCTATGTATAGTGTAAAGGTTAGGTTTAGGGTAAGGGTCAGGTTTAGAGCTCGGGGAATAATTAGGATTAAGATTTGGCTTAGGTAAGGATTTAGGTTTATGGCTGAAATTAGCATTAGGGTTAGGGTTAGGGGTATAGTTAGTGTTTGTTTTAAGGTTCAAGTTTGGTTTAGGGTAATTGGTACAGTTAGAATTAGTGATAGGGCTAGGGTTAGGCTTAGATTTAGCATTAGGGTAAGAATTATGGTTATGGTAATTGATAGGGTTAGAGCTTAGGTTAGAACTAGAGTTATGATTAGGAATATGCCTTGAGTTATGGTTCGAGTTAGTGTTAGAACTAGGGTTAGTGTTAGGTTTAGGGTTATGTTTAGCATAAAGGTTAGGTTTTCAGCTAGGGTTAGGGCTAGGTTTAGGGTTAGGTATAGGGATAGGATTACAGTAGGTTTAGGGTTAGGGTTAGAGTTAGGGCTAGGGTTATCTTTAAATTAGGGTTAGGGTTAAGGTAACAGATAGGGTTAGGTAAGGTTTAGATTTAGTTTAGAGTTAGAATTAGTGATAGGGTTGGGATTAGAGATATGGTTATGTTTAGGTTTTATGGATAGGTTTTGGTTAGGTTTAAGTCTTACCCCAATTAGGGTTAGAGTTAACGTTATGGTCGGGCTAGGATTATCAATAAGTTTAGGTTTAGGGTTAGGGTTTTGGGTAGGTTTAGAGCTAGGTTTAGGACTATGTTAAGTTTAGGATATGGGCTAGGGTTAGGGTGAGACTTAGGGATAGGTCTAGGTTTATGTTTAGGGTAAGGGTTAGGCTTTGAGCTATCTTAGGACTAAGGTGATGACTAGGATTAGGTATAGGGCTAGTGTTAGGGTTAGGGTGATGCTTAGGGCTAGGTTTAGGCCTAAAATTGGCTCTATGTTTAGAGTTAGGTTTAGTCCTAAGGTTAGGGCTATGGGTAATGTAAGATCTAGGGTTATGATTAGGGCTAGTTTTAGGGTTAGGTTTATGGCTTGGTCTAGAATTAGGTTTAGGTTTGGGTTAGTTTCAGGTTTAGAGTTAGGTTTAGTTTTAAAGCCAGGATCAGTGTTTGGGTTAGAGTTAAAATTAGGGTTTAAAGCCAGAATTAGGACTAGGTTTAGGTCTAGGGGTAGAGTTAGTGTTTGGGTTAGGTCCAGTTTTTTGTTAGGGCTAGGGCTAGGATTTTGTTTAGGTCTAGAGCTAGAGTTCAGGCTAGATTTAGGATTAGGTTTAAGTCTAGAGCTAGTGGTGGGGTTAGGTTTAGGTATAAGTTTAGAAATAGGGCAAGTGTTAGTGTTTGGTTTATGGTTAGGGTCATGTTTAGACCTAGGGTTTATGTTATGGTCAAAATAATAGTCAGCTTTGGGGTTAGGGTTTAGGATAGTGTTAGAGCTAGAAAGAGATCTAGTGTTAGGACTATTAATAGGGTTAGGATTTGGTTAGCCTAAGGATTAGGAATAGGTCTAGGGTTAGCTTTAGGGTTAAGGTTTTGCTCAGGGGTAAGGCATAGGGTTAGGGCTAAGGGTAGGTTTATGGTTAGGGTTAAAGCTAGGTTAGGGCTCAGATTAGGGCTAGTTTTTGTGTGAGGTTTAAGGCTAGGGTTAGGGCAAAGACTAATATAAGAACTAGTGTTAAAATTAGGGTTAGGTATAGGGGTAGGTCAAGTGTTATGGTTCAGTTTAAGATTAGGGTGATATTTATAGCTAGGGATAGTGTTAGCCTATCAGGCAGGTCAGGGTTAATTTTAGGTTTAGGGTTAGGACTTGAATTAGGGTTAGGTTTACTCTTAGGGTTCAGTTTAAGTTTAAGGTGGTGTTTAGAGCTAGGATGAGTGTTAGGATATAAGTCAGGTTCAGGGTTATTTTTAAGGTTATGATTAGGACTCGAATTAGGGTAGGGTTAGATCTAGATACAGTGCTCAGGTTTGGTTGAAGTTAAGATTAGTGTTTCGCCTTTTGCTCAGTTTTGTTTGAGTGCTATGGTTAGATTTAGGGCTAGTTTTATGATTAGCTTTAGGTTTAGGGCTAGGGTTATGGTTAGGTTTAGGATTAAGTCTAGATTTAAGGCTAGAATTAGGGCTAGGTTTTGTGCTAGGTTTAGGGCAAGAATTAGGGCTAGTACTAATGTCAGGTCTAGGTTCATAGTTAGTGATATTTTTTAGGGTTAGTTTTATGGCTAGGTGAAATTAAAATATTACGTTTAGGGAAAGGGTAAGATTAAGAGCTGCGGTATTATTCGGGTCAGAGTCAGGCTTCAGATTTGGGTTAGGTTAAGGTTTAAGGTTAAGGCTCAAATTAGCATTAAGTTTATAATTAGGGTTAGGGTAATAAATAGTGTTAGGTTTAGGGTTCAGGATAGGTTTAGGGTAATGGATATGGTTAGGGTTTGTTATAGGTTTAGGGTTAGGCCTATGGTTAGCATTAGGGTCAAGGTTATTGTTATGGTAATTTACAGGGTTAGATGTAGGGTTAGGGCTAGAATAATGGTTAGGATTAAGGCTAGAGTTAGGGTTAGTGTCAGGTTTAGGGCGAGGGTTACGCTTAGGATTAGGTTCAGGGTACAGTTTAGGGTTTGAGCTAGGATTTTTGCTATGTCTGACGTTAATTTAGGCTTTGGTCTGGGGATAGGGTCATGGTTAGTGTTACGGTTAGGGCTAGGATTATCATTAGGTTTAGGGTAATAGGTTTAGATATCAGGTTAAAGATAGTGCGAGGTTTACGTTAGCGTTAGATTTAGGTTTAGGATTAGGGTTAGGGTTTGAGCGAGCTTAGATTTAGAGTTACAGTTTGGTTAACTGTTAGTTCTAGGGTTAGATTTATGTTTAGGGTTAGGGTAGGTTTAGCTTTAGGTCTAGTGTTATCATTAGTGTTAAGTTTAGGGTTAGAGTAATGGGTTAGGGTTTGAACTAGGATGAGGGCTAGGGTTAAGATTAGGATTAGGGCTGGGGTTAGGATTAGGGTTAGGCCTTGGGTTAGTGTTAAGATTAGGTTAAGTGTAAGGGTTAGGGTTTTAGCTAGATTTAGGGCTCGGGTGAGGGTTAGGTTTACAGTCTGGGCTAGGGTAGGGTTAGGGTTAGATTCAGGGCTATAGTTAGCATTAGTTTTAGGGTTATGGTTAGTGAATGGATAGAGTTAGAGCTAGGGTTTGGGCTATGGTTACAGTTAGAATTAGGGCTAGAGTTAGGGTGAGGTTTAGCATTTGGGCTAGGTTTATGTTAAGTGTAAGGTTTAGGGTTTGAGCTAGGGTTAGGGCTAGAATGAGGGTTAGGGTTAGGGTTAGGGCTAGGTTTAGGGTTAGGGTTATGCTTAGGGTTCAGTTTAGGGCTGTAATTAGGGCTAGGTTTTGTGTGAGGTTTATGGCTAGTGTTAGGTATAAGGGTAATGTAAGAGCTAGAGTTTTGGTTATGGCTAGATTTAGAGTTCCTCCAGTCTTAGGGTTAGTTTTGGGGTTAGGATAAGGTTTAGAGTTAAGGTTTTTGTTAGGGTAAGTGTCAGGTTTCAGGTTAGGATTAGGTTTAGGGTTAGGTCCAGAATGAGGACTAAGGTAAGGTCTAGGGGTAGAGTTAGTGTTTGGTTTATGTTAAGGGTTATTGTTAGGCCTAAGGCTAGGGTTATGGCTATATTCAGGATTAGGTTTAGGTCTAGAGCTAGTGTTAGTGTTAGGTTTAGCGTTAGGGTTACTGGTAGGGCTAGTGTTATGTTTTGGATAAGGGTTACGGTCAAGTTTAAACCTAGGTTTAGAGTTAAGGTCAGAATAAGTATCAGCATTAGGTTTAGGGTTTGGATTAAGTTTAGAGCTAGAATGAGGGCTAGGTTAGGGACTAGTAATAGAGTTATGGTTTGGGGTAGCCATAGAATTAGGGTTAGGATTAGGGTAGCAATAGGGTGAGGGCTTGGCTAAGTGTAAGATATAGGGTTAGAGCTAGGATTAAGACAAGGGATAGGGCTAGGTTAGGGCCAGGGTTAGGGTTAGGGTTAAAGCTAGGGTTAGGCCTTGGATTATGGGTAGGTTTTGTGTTAGGTTTAGGGATATGACTTATTTAAGAACTAGCATTATGATTAGGGCTAGTTTTAGGATTAGGTTTAGGTTGAGGTCTAGTCTTAGGATTTTTTTTTAGGTTTAGGTATTGTGTAATGTGTAGAGCTGGGGTTAGTGTTAACGTCAGAGTCAGGGTTAGTATTAGTTCTACTTTTAGAGATAGGATTCGAATTAGGGCTAGGTTTAGGGTTATGTGTATGATTAGGGTTTGGTTTATGTTAAGTTTTAGGTTCAGTGCTATGGCTCCATTTGGCTTGTGGGCTAGGGCTAGGGCTAATTTTCAAATTAGCATTACGGTTAGAGCTAGTGTAAGGGTGTGGTTTAGGCTTAGGGTTAGGGTTAAATTTAGAGTTAGGGTTAGATCTAGCTTTAATTATTTAATTAACCCTAATTTAAATTAGGGTTAGTATAAAGGCTGAGCCTAGGTTTATGGCTACGTTTAGGGTTATGGTTAGGTATGATGTTATAGCTAGCTTTAGAATGAGGGAAAGTGTTAAAATTTGGGTTATGTCTATGATTAAGGTTAGGTTTAGGATTAAGGCTAAGATCAGGGCTAGGATTAGGCCTGAATTGGTTTAGTGTTAGGGCTTCATTAGGGCTAGGGCTAATGTCAGGTCTAGGGTTATGGTTACAAATACTTTTAGGTTTAAGATTATTAGGGTTAGGATTAGGTTTATGGATATGATTAGGTTTAGGGTTCAGGTTAGGTTTAGGGTTCAGGTTAGGTTTAGGGTAATGTATAGGTTTAGGGTTAGGAAAAGTTTTAGGGTTATCATAGTGTTAGCATTAGGGTTAGGATTAGGAATAGGGTAATGGATAGGGTTACAGCTCGGGTTAGGGCTAGGTTTATGGTTAGGATCAAGGCTAGGGTTCAGGTTAGATTTTGGGTTATGTCAAGGGTTAGGGTTATGGTTGTTAGGTTTAGCGTAAGTGTTAGGGCTAGAATTAGGGTTATAGTTAGGATTAAAGGTATTATTAGGGCTCCAATTAGGGATCGGTTTTGGTTTATGTTAGGGCTAGGTTTAGAGCTACAGCCAATGTAAGAACTAGGGTTACAATTAGAACTAGTTTTAGGGGTAAGGTTAGGGATAGATCTAGTGTTAGGTTTAGATTTAGGTTTTGAGTGATGTTTAGATCTAGGGTTAGTGTTATGGTCATAGTCAGGGTCAGGGTTTGTTTTAGGGTTAGGGATAGGCCTCAAATTAGAGCTAGGTTTAGAGCTAGGTGTAGGCTTAGTGTTTGGTTTATGTTAAAGGTTAGGGTTAGGGCTATGGCTTGGTTGTTTTGTAGGGTTAGGACTAGGGTAGAGCTAGTTTAAGGATTATCATTAGTGTTACGGCTTGTATTAATGAGAGGTTTAGCTTAGGGTTAGGGTTAGATTTGAATTAGGGTTAGATATAGGATCAGGGCTAGAGCTAGGGTTAGGGCTAATGTAAAGGCAAGTGATCGGATTGTGGTAAGGGATAGGGTTAGAACTAGAAATAGGACTAAGGCAAGAGTTAGAGTTAGTCTTTGGGCTAGGGTTAGGTTTGGTTTGGGGCCAAATTAGGGCTAGGATTAGGTCTAGCGTTTATATTAGAGTTAGGCCTTGTTTTAGGCTTAGGTTTAGGTTTAGGGATAGGGTTAGGCTTAGGCGAAGGGATGGGGTTAGAGCTAGTTTTAGGGCTAGGTGGAAGGTTAGAATTCGGCTAGGGCTAGGGTTATGGTTTGGTTTAGTAGTAAGGCTAGCTTTAGGGCTAGGATGAGGGTAAGGATTTTTTATAGGGTATGGCAAGAATTAGGGATAGGGCTAGTGTCAGGTGTAGGCTTACGTTAGGGATAGATTGAGGTTTAGATTTATGGCTAGGCCGAGTGTAAGGGTTCTGTTTAGGGTAAGGGTCAGGTTTACATCTAATGGTATTATTAGGGTTAGAATTAGGTTTTGGGTTTGGTTTAGGTTAGGGTTTAGGTCTAGAGCTTGAATTAGCATTAAGGTTTGGTTAGGGTAATGATAGGTTTAGGTTTAGGGTTCATGTTAGGTATAGGGTAATTGATAGTGTTAGACTTAGCAAAAGTGTTAGGGTTAGGCCTAGGGTTAGCCTTAGGGTTATGGTTGTGCTTAGGATAATGGATAGGGTTAGGGCTAGGGTTATGGTTTGTATTAGGGCTAGAGTTAGGGTTAGGCCTAGGGTTAGGGTAAGGTTTAGGTTTAGAATATGGTTTAGAGTTTGAGCTAGGGTTAGCACTAGGGCAATGGTTAGGTTTAGGGTTAGGTCTAGGTTATAGTTAAGGTTAGGGTCACGGTTAGTGTTAAGGTTAGGGCTAGGGTTATCATTAGGTTTAGGGATTGGATAGGGTTTGATTTTGTGTTATGGTTAGGGTTAGGGTTAGGTTTTGGCTTAAGTTTAGGATTAGGGATAGGCTTAAGGTTAGGTTTAGGGTTTGAGCAAGGGTTAGCTCTATGGCAAGGGTTAGGTTTATGGTTATGTCTATGGTTAGGGTTAGGGTAGATTTAGGGTAAGAGCTGGGGTTATCATCAGGGTTAGGGTTAGGGTTAGGGAAATGGTTAGGGAAATGTGTAGGGTTAGAGTTAGGGTTAGGGCTAAGGTTATCATTAAGGTTAGGCTTAGAGTTAAGGTAATATGTAGGCTTAGAGCTAGGGTTAGGGATAGGGTTAAGGTTAGGATTAGTTCTTGGGTTAATTTTAGGTTTAGTTTTAAACCATGGGTTAGTGTTAGGATTAGGTTAAGTTTAAGGGTTAGGGATTGAGGTAATGTTTGGACTAGGACTAGGATTAGGGTTAGAGTCAGGGTGAGGGACAGGGCTAAGGTTAGCATTAGGTTTAGGGTTAGGGTTAGGGTAATGGATAGAGTTAGAGGTAGGTTTTGGCCTATGGTGATGGCTTGTTTCAGGGTTAGTGATATGGCTAAGTCTAGTGTTAGGGTTATGTTTTTTGTTAGGATAAGTTTTAGAGCTAGAGTTTGTGTTAGGGTAAGGTTCAGTGTTCAGGTTAGGGTTAGGTTTATTGTTAGGGCCTGCATTAGGACTAGGGTTTGGTCTAGGGGTAGGGTTAGTGTTTGGGTTAGGTTAAGGGTTATTATTAGGGCTAGGGTTAAGTTTGTGTTTAGGCATTGGCCTAGAGTTATCACTAGATAAAGGATTAAGTGTAGGTCTAGGTCTAGTGTTAGGGTAAGGTTTAGTTATAGGGTTATAGGTAGTGCCAATGTTAGAGGTCGGTTTAGGATTAGGGACATTTTTAGACCTATGGTTAGTGTTAGGGTCAGAAAAAGGGTCAGGGTTAGGGTTAGGTTTTGGGATAGTGATAAAGCTACATTGAGAATCAGGGTTAGGACTAGTAATAGAGTTATGTTTTGGGTTAGGCTAAGAATTAGGTTTAGCACTAGGGTAGCTTTAGGATTAAAGTTTGGCTTAGGGTAAGGGATAGGGTTAGCACTAGTGTTAGGGCTAGGGTTAGGGTTAGGGTTAGGGCTAGAGTTAGGTTTAGGTTTAGGGTTAAATCTAGGGTTAGAGCTTGGATTAGGGCTAGGCTAGGTTTTGTTTTAGCTTTAGGGCTATGGCTAATGTAAGAACTAGGGTTACAATTATGGCTAGTTTTAGGGTTAGTGTTACATCTAGGTTTAGTGTTTGGTTAGGTTTAGGGTTATGTTTAGGGTAATATATAGTTTAGGGTGAGTGAAAGTGTTAGGGTTAGGCCAAGGATTAGCATTAGGGTTAGGATTAGGGTTAGGGTTAGAGTAATGGATAGGGTTAGAGCTAGGGTTAGGGCTAGGGTTATGGTTAGTGTTAGTGTAAGATTTAGTGTTAGGTTTAGGGTTATTGCAAGGTTTAAAGGTAGGGTTAGATTTAGTGTAAGGGTTAAGACTTGGTTTAGGTTTAGTGTTAGGGTTTAAGCTATGGTTGGGCTCACATTAGGGCTATATTTTGGGTTACATTAGGGCTAGTGTTAGGGATACAACTAATGTAAGAACTAGGGTTGTGATTAGGGCTAATTTTAGGGTTACAGTTAGGGCTAAGTATAGTTTTATGGTTAGGTTTAAGTTCAGGGTGATGTTTTGAGCTAAGGTTAGTGTTAAGTTCAGAATCAGGGTCAGGGTTAGTTTTAGGGTTGGGAATAGGACTCGAATTGGGTGTAGGCTTAGGGCTAGATATAGGGTTAGGATTTGGTTTAGGTTAAGGGTTAGGATTAGTGCTATGGCTCGTTATGTTTTAGGGCTAAGGCTAAAGTTAAGGGTAGTTTTACGATTAATGTTAGTGTTATTGCTGGTGATAGGGTGAATTTAGGCTTAGGGTTACATTTAGAGTTATGGTTAATTCTAGGGTTAGGGCTAAGGTTAGGTCTAGTATTTGGGTTTCAGTAAGGGATAGGGTTAGAACTAGGAATAAAGCTAGGGTGATAGTTAGAGTTAGTCTCAGTGCTAGAGTTAGGGTTAAATTTAGGATAAATTAAGGCTAGGAATATGTCTAGTATTGGTGGTAGGGTTAGGCCTAGGGTTAGTATATGTTTAGGATTAGGTTTAGGGTTAGGTTGAGGAGAAGGGATGGGGTTATAGCTAGGTTTAGGTCTAGGGCAATGATTAGAATTAGGTTTAGGGCTAGGGTGATGATTAGAATTAGGTTTAGGGCTAGGGCGATGATTAGAATTAGGTTTAGGGCTAGGGCGATGATTAGAATTAGGTTTAGTTCTAGGGTTAGGTTTCTGTTAGAATTAAGACTACATTTGGGGTTAGGATGAGTGCTAGGGTTTGTGTTAGGGTTAGGGCAAGTTTTAGGCATAAGGATAATGTCAGGTTTAGGGTTACGGCTAAGATAGTTATAGGGTTAAGTTCACGGCTAGGTCTAATGTTAGGTTCAGAGTAAGACCCAGGTTAAATATAAGGGGAATTTTTTGGGTCAGGATCAGGTTTCAGGTTTGTGTTAGTTTAATTATTTGGTTAGGGCTCAAATTTGTGTTAGGGTTAGAATTAGGGATAGATTTATGAATAGGTTTAGGTTTAGGATTCAGGTTAAGATTAGGGTAATTTGTAGGGTTAGGGTTAGTGATACAGTTAGCGTTAGGCCTAGGGTTAGTATTTGGTTTAGGGTTATTATTAGGGTAATGAATAGCATTAGAGCTAGGGTTAGGGCTATGGTTTTGGATAGGATTATGGCTAGCGTTAAGGTTAGGGTTAGGCTAGTGCTAGGGATAGGGTTTGGGTTAGGTTTAGGGTACAGGTTAGGTTTTGAGCTAGGCTTAGTTCTAGGGTGAGTGTTAGGTTTAGGATTATGTCTAGGATTAGATTTACAGTTAAGGTTAGGATTAGTGTTAGGGTTATGGATAAGGTTATCTTTAGAGTTAGGTTAATGGATAGGGTTAGATATTGGTTTAGGGATAGGGGTAATCTTAAGTTTAGGGTTAGTGTTAGGGTTAGGGCTGAGATTATCAGTAGATTTCGGGTAATGGATGATGTTAGATGTCAGGTTGGGGTAAGGGATAGTTTTAGATTTAGGGTTAGTGTTAGCGTTAGGGCTAAGGTTGGTGTAAGAGTAATGGTTAGGGTCTTATGTAAGTTTAAGGCTACAATGAGGGTTAAGTTTAGTGTTAGGTCTAGGATTAGATTTACAATTAGGATTAGAGCTAGAGTTATCATTAGGGTTAAGGCTCAGTTTAGTGTAATGGATTATTTTAGAGATGGTATTAGGGCTAGTGTTAACATTATGATTAGGGCTAGGATTAGGATTAGGTTTAGGGATAGGGCTAGGTTTATGTTTAGGATTCAGTTTTGGGTTTCATCTAGGGTTAGGACTAAGGCGAGGGTTAGGTTTAGCTTTAGTGTTAGGCTTAGGGTAAGGAATAAGCTTCGGTTAGGGTTAGGATTATGCTTTGGGCCAGATTTAGGCCTAGGATTAGGGCTAGGTTTTGTGTTAGCTTTAGAGCTAGTTTTAGTGCTATGGTAATGTAAGGGTTATGTTTACATTTATGGCTAGGTATAGTGTTAGGTTTTGGTTTCGGTTAGGGTCAGTTTTATAGCTAGTTTTAGTATTAGTGTCAGGGTCTGTGTTTGGATTAGGGTTAGGGTAGGGCAAAAGACAGAATTATGATTGGTTAGGTATAGAGGTAAGGTTAGTGTTTGGCTTAGGGTAAGTGTTATCATTAGAGCTAGGGCTCGTTTTTTGTTTAGGTCTTGGTGAAAGATTTTAGATTTTTGATTAGGTTTAATCTAGGTCTAGTGTTAGGGTTAGGTATATATATATATATATATATATATATATATATATATATATATATATATATATGATTATGTTTAGAGCTACTGTTAGGGTTTAGTTTAGGTTCAGGGTCAGAATAAGGGTCAGGGTTAGGGTTAGGATTTAGGTTATTGTTAAAACAAGAATGAAGGCTAGAGTTAGGACTAGTAATAGGGTTAGTGTTTGGGTTAGACTAAGGATTAGTTTTAGGACTAGGGTTAGCATTAGGGTTGGGGTTTGGTTAGGGTAAAGCATAAGGTTTGAGCTAGGGTTAGAGCTAGGTTTCGGGTTAGGGTTAGGGCTAGTGTTAGGGTTAGGATTAGGGTGAAAGCTAGGGTTAGGTCTCAGATTTGGGCTAGGTTTTTGTTAGCATTAGGTTCAAGGTTATGGCTAATGTATGATCTAGCTTTACAGTTAGAACTAGTTTTAGAATTAGGGTTAGGATTAGGTCTAGTGTTAGGGTAAGGTTTAGGTTTAGGGTGATGTTTAAAGGTACGGTTAGTGTTAATGTCAGAGACAGGTTCAGGGGTAGTTTTAGGGTTAAGATTAGGACTCAAATTAGGGCTAGGCTTAGGGCTAGATGTAAGGTTAGGGTTTGGTTGAGGTAAAAGTTTAGGGTTAGTGTTATGACTCAATTTTGTTTTAGGGCTAAGCCTATGGTTAGGACTAGTTTTAGGATTAGCATTAGGGTTAGGGCTAGAGTTAGGGTTAGGTTTAGGTGTAGAATAAGGGTTAGATTTTGAGTTAGATTTAGATCTAGGTTTAGGGCAAGGTGTAACGTTAGGGTTAGGGTTATTCTAGGCTTAGGGCTAGGAATAAGGTTACGGGAAGTGATAGGGTAGGAATTAAGGCTAGGGCTAGTGTGAGAGTCATAGTTCGTCTTAGAGCTAGGGTTAGGGTTAGTTTTAGGATTAGGGCTAGGGTTAGTGTTAGGGTTAGTTTTAGGGTTAAGGTTAGTGTTAGGTTTAGTGTTAGGGTTATGGTTTGGGTTAGGATTAATGTAAGTGATGGGGTTATAACTAGTTTTAGGGCCAGGGAAAGGGTTAGAATTAGGGTTTAGTTATGATTAAGGCTGGTTTTGGGGCTAGGATGAGAGGTAGTGTTCGTGTTAGAGTTAGGGCTAGAATTAGGGCTACAGTGAATGTCAGGTCTAGGGTTACAGTTAGGGATATGTTTGGGGTTATGTTTATGGTTATGTCTAGTGTAAAGGTTAGATTTACAGTAAGGGTCAATTAAAGCTATGTGTATTATTAGTGTCAGTGTATGGCTTAAGGTTTGGTTTAACTTAAGGTTTAGGCTTAGGGCTCGAATTAGCATTAGGGTTAGAGTTCGGGTTAGGGTCATGAATAGTCTTCGAATTAAGGTTCTGGTTAGTTTTAGGGTAATGGATAGATTTAGGGATTACAGTAGGTTTAGGTTAAGCCTAGGGTTATCATTAGGTTTAGGATTATGGTTAGGATAATGTATAGAATTAGATCTAGGTTTAGGGCTAGGGTTATGGTTAGGATTAGGGCTAGGGTTAGAGTAGTGGATATAATTAGAGCTATGTTTAGGGCTATGGTTAAGGTTAGGATTTGGGCTAGTGTTAGGTTAGGGTTTGGGAGAGGGCTAGGGTTATGTTAAGGGAAAATGTTAGGCTTTGAGCTAGGGTTAGGTCTAAATCAAGGCTTAGGGTTAGGGTTAGGGCTAGGGTTAGGTTTAGGGTTACACTTAGGACTAGTTCAGGCCTAGGATTAGGGCTAGGTTTTGTGTTAGTTTAGGCCTAGGGTTAGGTCCATGGGTAATGTAAGAGCTAGGTTTTGATTAGGGCTAGTTTTATGGTTAGCGTTATGGCCAGGTCAAGTGTTAGGATTAGGGTTTGTGTTAGGGTGATCTTTGGATCCTGGATTATGTTAGGGACAGGGCCAGTGTTAGGATAGAGTTAGTGTTGGGGTTAGTGCCAGAATTAGGACTAGAGTTAGGTCTAGGAGTAGGGTAAATATTTGGGTTAGGTTAAGGGTTATTTTTAGGGCTAGGGCTAAGTTGTTGTTCAGGTCTAGGGCTAAAGATATGGCTAGAATTTAGGATTAGATTTAGGTCTAGTGTAGTGTTACATTTAGGTTTATGTATAGGATTACCAGTTTTGATTTAAATATAGGATTAGGGTTCAGTTTCGGTTTAGGGTCAGGTTTAGAGCTACAGTTAGTGTTAGGGTCAGAATAAGTGTCAGGGTTAGGGTTTGGGTTTGGGTTAGGGTTAGAGCTAGAATGAAGTTTAGAGTTAGGACTAGCAATAGGATTAGGGTTTGGGTTTGGCTATGGATTAGGGTTAGGACTAGGGTTAGCATTAGGTTTAAGGTTTAGCTTATTGTAATGGATAGGGCAAGAGCTAGGATTAGAGCTAGGGTTAGAGTATGGGTTAGGGCTAGTTTTAGGATTAGGGTTAAAATAGGGTTAACACTCAGATGAGGGCCAAGTTTGGGGTTAGGTTGGGGCTAGTCTGGGCCTACAACTAATGGTTGAACCAGGGTTATGATTAGGCTACTTTTTGTGTAAGTGTTATGGCTAGGCGAAGTGTTAGGGTTAGGGTTAGCATTAGCGTGATGTTTAGAGCTAGGGTTAGTGTTAGGGTCAGGGTCAGTGTTCGGGTTATAGTTAGGGTTAGGACTAAACCCAGAATTATTACTAGAGTTAAGTCTAGGGGTAGGATTAGTGTTTGTATTAGGTTACGGTTTGTCATTGGGTTAGGGCTAGCTTTTTGTTTAGGTCTAGGGCTAGAGATATGGCTAGATTTAGTACTAGGTTTAGGTCTAGGATTAGTGTTAGGGTTAGGTTTAGGAATAGGTTTATTTCTCGTGCTAGTTTTAAGGTTCAGTATAGAGTTAGGATTGGGTTTAGACCTACGGTTACCATTAGAGTCAGAATAAGTGTCAGGTTTGAGTTATGGTTAGAGCTAGAATGAGGGCTATGGTTAGCACTAGTAATAGGTATAGGGTTTGGGTTAGGCTAAGGATTAGGGTTAGGCCTATAGTTAGCATTAGGGTTAGAGTTAGCTTAGGGTAAGGTATAGGATCAGAACTAGGGTTAGGGCTTTGTTTAGAGTTAGGTTTAGGGCTAGAGTTAGGTTTAGGTTTTGGGTTAAAGCTATGCTTAGTTCTTGCATTAAGTCTAGGTTTTGGTTAGAGTTAGGGCTAAGTTTAGAGTTATAGCCAATGTAGGGACTAGGGTTTTGATTTGGCCTAGTTATAGGATTAGGGTTAGGACTAGGTCTAGTTGTAGGATTAGGTATAACATTAGGGTGATGTTTAGAGCTAGGGTGAGTGTTAGGGTAAAATTCAAGGTCAGAGTAGTTTGAGGGTTAGGGTTTGGACTCGAATTAGGGCTAGTGTTAGGGCTACATGTAGAGTTAGATTTTGGTTTAGGATAAGTTTTAAAGTTAGGGCTATGGCTCAGTTTTGTTTAAGGGCTAAGTCTATGGTTAGCACTAGTTTTAGGCTTAGCATTAGGTTTAGGGCTAGTGTTAGTTTTAGGTTTAGGCTTAGGGTTAAAGTTAGATTTAGGTTTAATATTAAGTCTAGGGTTAAGTCTGGGGCTAAGGATAGGGGTACTGTTAGGTGTTTTGGTTTATGGCTAGAATTAGTGTTATGATAAGGAATAGGACTAGAACTAGGAATAGGGCTAGGGTAAGAGTGAGAGTTAGTCTTACAGCTAAGGTTAGTGTTTGGTTAAGTATAGGGCTTAATTAGGGCTAGTAATAGGGCTAGGTTTATGGTTATGTTTAGGCCTAGAGTAAGTTTTAGGCTTACAGTTAGGTTTAATGTAAGCTATGAGCTTCAAGCTAGGGATAGGGCTAGGGTGAAGTTTAGAATTAGGGTTAAGGCTAGCGTTTCATTAGAGTTATGATTAATGCTAAGTTTAGGGCTAGGATGAGGGTAATGTCAGAGACACGTTCAGGGGTAGTATTAGGGTTAAGATTGGGACTCGAATTAGGGCTAGGCTTAGGGCTAGATGTAAGGTTATGGTTTGGTTGAGGTAAAAGTTTAGGGTTAGTGTTATGGCTCAATTTTGTTTTAGGCCTAAGCCTATGGTTTAGGACTAGTTTTACAATTAGAATTAGGGTTAGGGCTAGTGTTAGTGTTAGGTTTAGGTGTATAAATAGGGTTAGATATAGAGTTATATTTAGATCTAGGGTTAGGGCAAGGTGTAAGGTTAGGTCTAGGGTTATTCTAGGCTTAGGGCTAGGAATAAGGTTATGGTAAGTGATAGGGTAGGAATTAGGGCTAGGGCTAGGGTGAGAGTTATAGATAGTCTTAGAGCTAGGGTTAGGGTTAGGTTTAGGATTAGGGCTAGTGTTAGTGTTAGGGTTAGTCCTAGGGTTAAGGTTAGGGCTAGGGTTAGTATTAGGGTTAAAGTTTGTGTTAGTTTTAGGGTAAGTGATGGGGTTATAACTAGGTTTAGGGCTAGGGAAAGGGTTAGAATTAGGGTTAGGTTATGATTAAGGCTAGGTTTTGGGCTATGATGAGAACTAGTGTTCGTGTTAGGGTTAGGGCTAGGATTAGGGCTAGGCTAATGTCAGGTCTAGGGTTACAGTTAGGGATATGTTTGGGGTTATGTTTATGGTTAGGTCTAGTGTAAAGGTTAGATTTATAGTAACGGTCAATTTACAGCTATGTGTATTATTAGGGTCAGTGTATGTCTTAAGGTTTGGTTTAAGTTAAGGTTTAGTCTTAGGGCTCGAATTAGGGTTAGAGTTTGGGTTAGAGTCATGAATAGTCTTAGTATTAGGGTTCAGGTTAGTATTAGGGTAATGGATAGGTTTAGGGTTTGGAATAGGTTTAGGGTTAAGCCTAGGGTTAGCATTAGGGTTAGTATTATGGTTAGGGTAATGTATAGAATTAGATCTAGGTTTAGGGCTAGGGTTATGGTTAGGGTTAGGGCTAGGGTTAGGGTAGTGGATATAAGTAGAGCTATGTTTAGGGCTATGGTTAAGGTTAGCATTAGGGCTAGTGTTAGGTTAGGGTTTGGCATAGGGCTAGGGTTATGTTAAGGGGAAATGTTAGGCTTTGAGCTAGGGTTAGGTCTAAAGCGAGGCTTAGGGTTAGAGTTAGGGCTAGGCTTAGGTTTAGGGTTACACTTAGGGCTATGTTCAGGCCTAGGATTAGGGCTAGGTTTTGTGTTAGTTTAGGCCTAGGGTTAGGTCCATGGGTAATGTAAGAGCTAGGGTTTTGATTAGGGCTAGTTTTATGGTTAGGGTTATGGCTAGATCTAGTGTTAGTATTAGGTTTTGTGTTAGAGTGAGCTTTGGAGCTAGAATTATGTTAGGGTCAGGGCCAGTGTTAGGTTAGAGTTAGTGTTGGGGTTAGTGCCAGAATTAGGACTAGGGTTAGGTTTAGGGGTAGGGTTAGTATTTGGGTTAGGTTAAGGGTTATTGTTAGGGCTAGGGCTAGGTTGTTGTTCAGGTCTAGGGCTAGAGATATGGCTAGAATTTAGGATTAGATTTAGGTCTATGGTAGTGTTATATTTAGGTTTAGGTATAGGATTACCAGTTTAGGTTTAAATATAGGATTAGGGTTCAGTTTCGTGTTATGGTCAGGTTTAGACCTACTGTTAGTGTTAGGGTGAGAGTAAGTGTGAGGTTAGGGTTTGGGTATGGGTTAGGGTTAGAGCTAGAATGAAGGTTAGAATTAGACTACTAATAGGGTTAGGGTTTGGGTTCTGCTATGGATTAGGGTTAGAACTAAGGTTAGCATTAGGTTTAAGGTTTAGCTTATGGTAATGGATAGGGGAAGATCTAGGATTAGTGCTAGGCTTAGGGTATGGGTTAGGGCTAGTTTTAGGATTAGGGTTAAAAATAGGGTTAGCGCTCAGATAGGGCCAGGTTTGGGGTTAGGTTGGGGCTAGTGTTAGGCCTACAACTAATGGTTGAACCAGGGTTATGATTAGGGCTACTTTTTGTGTAAGTGTTGTGGCTAGGTCAAGTGTTAGGGTTAGGGTTAGCGTTAGCATGATGTTTAGAGCTAGGGTTAGTGTTAGGGTCAGGGTCAGTGTTCAGGTTATAGTTAGGGTTAGCATTAAACCCAGAATTATCACTAGAGTTAGGTGTAGGGGTAGGGTTAGTGTTCGTGTGAGGTTAAGGTTTATCATTGGGGCTAGGGCTAGCTTTTTGTTTAGGTCTACGGCTAGTGATATGGCTAAATATAGGATTACGTTTAGGTCTAGGATTAATGTTAGGGTTAGGTTTAGGAATAGGTTTATTTCTCTTGCTAGTTTTAGGGTTCAGTATAGAGTTACGGTCAGGTTTAGACCTACGGTTACCATTAGGGTCAGAATAATGTCAGGTTTGAGTTATGGTTAGAGCTAAAATGAGGGCTAGCCATAAAACAAAGTAATAGGATAGAGTTTGGGTTATGCTAAGGATTAGGGTTAGGCCTATAGTTAGCAATAGGTTTATAGTTAGCTTAGGGTAAGGTATAGGATCAGAGCTAGGTTTAGGGCTATGTTTAGAGTTAGGGTTAGGGCTAGTGTTAGGTTTAGTTTTAGGGTTAATCTATTCTTATGTCTTGCATTAAGGCTAGGTTTTGGTTAGAGTTAGGGGTAGGTTTAGAGTTATGGCCAATGTATGGACTAGGGTTTTGATTTGGGCTAGTTATAGGATTAGGGCTAGGACTAGGTCTAGTTGTAGGATTAGGTATAACATTAGGGTGATGTGTATAGCTAGCCTTAGTGTTAGGGTAAAATTCAAGGTCAGAGTAGTTTTAGGGTTAGGTTTTGGACTCGAATTAGGTCTAGGGTTAGGGCTAGGTGTAGAGTTATGTTTTGGTTTAAGTTAAGTTTTAAAGTTAGGCCTATGGCTCAATTTTGTTTTAGGGCTAGGGATATGATTACGGCTAGTTTTAGGCTTAGCATTAGGTTTAGGGCTAGTTTTAGGTTTAGGTTTAGGCTTAGGGTTAAATTTTGATTTATATTTAAGATTAAGTCTAGGGTTAGGTCTAGGGCTAAGGATAGGAATACTGTTAGGTCTTGGTTTATGGCTAGGATTAGGGTTATAGTAAGAGATACGGCTAGAACTAGAAATAGGGCTAGGATGAGAGTGGGAGTTTGTCTTATGGCTAAGCTTAGTGTTTGGTTAAGTATAGGGCTTAATTAGTGCTAGTAATAGGGCTAGATTTATGGTTATGTTCAGGCCTAGAGCAAGTTTTAGGCTTATAGTTAGGTTTAGTGTAAGCGATGCGGTTCGAGCTAGGTATAGGGCTAGGGTGAAGTTTAGAATTAGGGTTAGGGGTAGGGTTTCATTAGAGTTATGATTAATGCTAGGTTTAGGGCTAGGATGAGGACTAGGGTTTATGTTAGGTTTAGGGCTAGGGTTAGTGTTAGGGCGAATGTCAGATCTAGGGTTACGTTTAGGGATAGTTTTAGGGTTAGGTTTTTGGCTATGTTTAGTGTAAGTGTAACGTTTATGGAAGTATCAAGTTTATAGCTACGGTTATTATTAGGGTCAGGGTCAGGTTTAGGGTTTTGTTTAGGTTAGGGTTTAGGTTTAGGGCTCGAATTAGCATTAGGTTTTGGGTTAGGGTAATGATAGTATTTGGTTTAGGGTTCAGGTTAGATTTAGCATAATGGATAGGGTTATGGTTAGGGATAGTGTTAGATTTAGGCCTAAGGTTAGAATTATAGTTACGGTTATGTTTATGGTAATTGATAGGGTTAGAGCTAAATTTAGGGATAGGGTTAAGGTTAGGGTTATGAGTTTGGTTTGTGTTAAGCTTAGGGCTAGAATTATGGCTAGGGCAAATGTCAGGTCTAGGGTTATGTTTAGGGATAGTTTTAGGGTTAGGTTTATGGCTAGGTCTAGTATAAAGTTTAGGTTTAGGAGTAGGGTCAAGGTTAGAGCTAGGTATATTATAATGGGAAGTGTCAGAGTCAGGGTTTGTGTTAGGTTAAGATTTAGGTTTAGGGCTCGATTTAGCATTAGGGTTAGGGTTAGGGTAATGATAGGGTTAGGTTTAGGGTTCAGGTTAGCTTTAGGTTAATGAAATAGTTTAGAGTTAGGGATAAGTATAGGGTTAGTCTTAGGGTTACCATTAGGATTTTGGTTATGGTTAGGTTAATGGATAAGGTTAGAGCTAGTGATAGGGCTAGGTTTATGGTTAGAATTCTGGCTAGTTTTAGGGTAAGGTTTAGTGCTATGTTCTGGGTTAGGGTTAGGTTTAGGGTTAGGTTTAAAGCTAAGGTTAAGGCTCAGATTAGGGCTTGGTTTGGGGTTTGGTTAGGGCTAGGGTTAGGGCTATGGCTAATGTATGACCTAGTGTTACAATTAGTGCTAGTTTTAGGGTTAGGGTTAGGGGTAGTTCTAGTGTTATGGTTAGGTTTAGGGTTAGGGTGATGTGTAGAGTAAGGGTTATTTTTATTGTTAGGGTCAGTGTCAGAGTCAGGGTTCGTTTTAAGGTTAAGGTTAGAACTCGAATTAGGGCTAAAGTTAGTACTAGGTGTAAGTTTAGGTTCAGCTTAGATTAAGGGTTTGGGATATAGGTTGGCTTTGTTTTATGGCTAGGGCTCTGGTTATGGCTAGATTATGGATTAGCATCAGGGTTAGGGCTAGTGTTAGGTTGAGGTTTAGGTTTAGAGTTAGGGTTAGATTTAGAGTTAGTGTTAGATCTAGGGTTAGGGCTAGGGCTAGGGCTAAATTATGGCAAGTATTAAGGCTAGGGTTAGTGTTGGGTTTATACCAAGGTGTTAGGCTAGAGTTAGGGTTAGTATTGGTATTAAGGTTAAGTTTAGGGGAATGGGTGTGGCTATAGCTAGCTTTAGGTCTAGGGTGAGCATTATAATTAGGAAAATTAAGGCTAGGTTTAGGGCTAGGTTAAGGGCTAGGGTTTCTGTTAGGGTTATGGCTATGACCAGATCTAGGGCTAATATCATGTCTAGGGTTAATGTTAAGGATAGTTTCAGGGTTAGGTTATTGCTAGCTCTAGTGTAAGTGTTAGGTTTTGATTATAGGTTTAGGTTAAAGATCAGCTTTAGGGCTTGGGTTATTATTAGGGTCAGGGTCACGGTCGGGGTTAGCATTTGGTTTAGCTAAAGGTTTAAGGTTAGGTCTCGAATTAGAGTTAGGATTAGGTTTAGGGTAAGCATAATGGAAAGGTTTAGTTTAGGTTTCAGTTAAGGTTTAGAGTTATGGTTGGGTGAGGTTTAGCAATTTGTTTAGGGTTAGCATTAGGGTTAGAGTTATGTTTAGTGTAATGGACAGGTTTATAGCTAGGGTTAGGGCTAGGTTATGATTTGGATTAAGTCTAGGATTAGGGTTAGGTTTAGGGATAGGGATAGGGTGTGATTTAGGATAAGTTTTAGAGTTAGGGTAAGTGTTAAGTTTAGGGATAGGGTTATATTTAGGTTAAGGTAAGGGTTAGTGTTTGAGCTAGGGTTAGGGCTAGGGTGAGGGTTAGATTTACGTTTAGGTCTAGGTTTACATTTATGGTTAGAGTTAAGTTTAGTGTTAGGGATAGAGTTTTAATTAGGGGTAGGGTAAGGGTTAGGGTAATGGACATAGTTAGAGCTAAAAGTTCAGGCTAGGTTTAATGTTAGGATTAGGGTTAGGTTTAGGGTTAGGGTTTAGGATAGAGCTAGGTTTATGTTTAGTGTAAAGGTTAGGCTTTGAGCTAGGGTTAAATCTAAGGTAAGGCGTATGTTAGGGCTAGGATTAGAGCTAGGGTTAGGCTGAGGGTTATTCTTAGAGCTAAGTATAGGACTAGGATTAGGGCTAGGTTTTGTGTTAGGTTTAGGACAATGTGTAATATATGAACTAGGTTTATGTTTAGGGCTAGTTTTAGGGTTGGGTTTATGGCTAGGTCTAGTGTTAGGTCTAGGTTTTGGGTTAGTGTCAGGTTTAAAGCTAGGTTCAGTGTTAGAATCAGGGTCTGTTTTGGGGATAGGTTTAGGGTTAGGGTTAGGGTTAGAGCCAGAATTAGCAATAGGTTTAGTTCTAGAGGTAGGGTAATTTTTCGGTTTAGGTTAAGATCTATTGTTAGGGCTAGTGCTAGGTTTTTGTTTAGGTCTAGGGCTAGAGTTATATCTATATTTAGGATTAGCTTTGGGTCTAGGTCTAGTGTTAGGCTTAGGTATGAATATAGGGTTACCAGTAGGGCTAGTATTAGGATTTGGTTTAGGGTTTTGGTCTGGTTTAGGCCTAGGGTTACTGTTAGGGTCAGATGAAGGTCAAAGTTATGTTTAGAGGTATAAAGAGGGCTAGGGTTAAGAATAGTATTATGGTTATAGTTTAAGTTAGGCTAAGTATTAGGATTAGAGGTAGGGTTAGTATTTGGGTTAGGGTTTGGCTTAGTGTAAGGAATAGGGTTGGAGTTAGGTTTAGGCTAGTGTTTGCGTTAGGGTTAAGACTAGTATTAGGGTTAAAGCTAAGGTTACGGCTAGGATTAAGGATAGAATTTGTGTTAGGGTTAGGGCTACGGTTAGGCCAATGACTAATGTACAAACTAGGGTTATGATTAAGGCTAGTTTTAGGTTAGGTTAAGGCTAGGAATAGTGTTAGGGTTAATTTAAGTTTAGGGTGATTTTTAGAGCTAGGATTAGTGTTAGGGTCAGTGTCAGGGTCAGGTTAGTTTTACAGGTAGTTTTAGGGATAGGTGTGTAGGGTTATGGTTCGATTTAGATTAAGTGTTAGAATTAGGGCTATGGCTTGGTTTTGCTTTATGGTTAGGGCTAGGGAGAGGGCAAGTTTTAGGATTAGCATTATGGTTAGGGGTAGTGTTAGGGTTTGGTTTAGGCTTATTGTTACAGTTATATTTGCAGTTAGGTTTAGATTTAGACTTAGGCTTAGATCTATGGTTAGGATTAAGGCTAAGGATAGAACTAGGGCTAGGGCTATGGCAAAATTTAGATTTAGTCTTATGGCTAAGTTTAGGGTTAGGATAGGATTAAATAAAGGCTAGGATTAGCACTAGGTTTTGTGTTAGGCCTAGGTTTAGGGCGAGGGTTAGGGTTAGGTTTAGGGTTATGGTTAATTTTTAGGTACAGGATGAGCTTATAGGTAGATTCAGGGGTAGGGCAAAAAATAGAATTAGGGTTAGGGCTTGGGTTAGGATTAAGCCTAGGTTAAGGGCTAGGATATGGCTAGGGCTAATTTCAAGTCCAGTGTAATGGTTAAAAATAGTTTTAGGGTTAGGTTTATGGCTACATCTAGTGTAAGAGTTAGGTTTAGGCTTAGGATCAGGTATAGAGCTAAGGGTACTAATAGGGTCAGGGTTGTGATTAGTGTTTTGGATAGGTTAATGCTTAATGTTAGGTCTCAAATTAGCATTAGAGTTAGGATTAGGGTAAAGATAGTGTTAGGTTTAGGTATCAGGTTAGGTTTAGTGTAACGGGTAGGGTTAGAATAAGGGATACAGTCAGGTTTAGGCCCAGGTTTAGCATTTGGGTTGGGGTTATGGTTAGGGTAATGGATAGGGTTAGAGACAGGGGTACAGCTGTGGTCAATGTTATGATTATTGATAGGGTTAGGCTTAGGGTTAGGGTTAAATTTAGGGTTATGGCTAGGGTTATAGTTATGATTAGTTGTAGAGTTATGGGTAAATCTATGGATAGTGCTCAGAATAAGGCTAGGTTTGGGGTTAAGTTAAGGCTAGGTTCAGGGTTATGTCTAATGTAAGTACCAGGGTTATGATTAGGGCTAATTTTAGGGTTAGGGTTAGGGCTAGGTCTATTGTTAGGTTTAGTTATAGGGTTTGGTTGATATTTAGAGCTAGGGTCAGTGTTAAGTTCAGAGTCAGAGTCAGGGTTAGTTTTAGGGTTTGGCTTAAAACTCGAATTAGGGCTAGAGTTATGGCTAAGTGGAGGGTTAGGGCTTAGTTTATATTAAGGGTTGTGGTTAGATCTATGGCTTGGTTTTGTTTTAGGGCTAGGGTTAGTGCTAGTTTTAGGATTAGCCTTAAGCTTAGGGCTAGTGTTAGGTTTATGTTTAGGCTAAGGGTTAGGGTTAGATTTAGAGTTAGGGTTAGATCTAGGGTTGCTGCTAGGGCTCTGAATAAGGCTAGTATTAGACCCATAGTTTGGGCTAGGATTAGGGTTCCAGTATAGTATAGGGTTAGAACTAGTGTTAGGACTAAAGTGAGACTTAGATTTAGTCTTTGGACTAAGGTTAGGGTTAAGGTTAGGGATAGGGCTAAATTAGATCAGGTAGGGGATAAAGATAGAACTAGGGTTAGGGTTAGAGTTAGGGTTAACGCTAGGTTTAGAGCTTGAAATAGGGCAAGTTTTTGTTGTAGGGTTAGGGCTAGGGTTAGGGCAATGGCTAATGTAAGAACTAGGGTTACCATTAGGGTTAGTTTTAGGGTTAGAGTTAAGGGTAGGTCTAGTGTTAGGGTTAGGTTTAAGGTTAGAGTGATATTTAGAGCTAGAGTTAGTGGTAGGATATGAATTAGGGTCAGGGTTAGGGTTAGGACTCAAATTAGGGATAGCGTTACTGGTAGGTTTCGATTAAAGGTTAGGATGGTGTTTAGAGCTAGGGTGTGTGTTAGGATATGAGTCAGTGTCGAGGTTACTTTTAAAGTTGTGTTTAGGAGTCAAATAAGGGCTAGGGATAGTTCTATATGTACTATTAGGGTGGTTTAAGTTAAGGTTTAGGGTTATGGCTTTGCTTGGTTTTGTTTTACTGCTAGGGTTAGGGTTAGTGCTAATTTTATAATTAGCATTAGGGTTAGGGCTAGTGTTAATGTTAGGCTTAATCTTACGGTTAGGGTTAGATTTAGATTTAGCGTTAGATCTAGGTTTAGAGTTAGGAATGAGGATAGGACAAGTGTTAGGTCTAGGGTTAGAATATGGTATGTAATAGGGTTAGAACTAGGGATAGGGCTAGTGTAAATTAGAGTTAGTCTTAGGGCTTGAGATAGGGAAATGGATAAATTAGGGCTAGAATTAGGGCTATGGTTAGTGTTCAGCTTAAATATAGAGTAGGGTTTGAGTTAATATTATGTTTAAGGTAAGGGATGATGTTATAGCTAGGTTTAGAGGTAGGGTGATATTTAGAATTAGGGTTAGGGCTTTGGTTACAGTTAGGGTTATGATTAAGGCTAGGTTTAGTGCTAGGATGAGGGCTAGTGTTTATTTTAGGGTTAGCACTAGGATTTGGTGTATGCCTAATTTCAGGTCTCGAATTATGTTTGAAGATAATTTTATGTTTAGGATTATGGCTATGTCTAGTGTAAGGGTTAGGTTTAGGGGTAGGGTCAGGGTGAGGGCTAGGGGTATTATTATGGACAAGGTCTGGGTTAAGGTTTGGGATAGGTTAAGGTCTAAAGTTAGGGATCAAATTAGCATTGGGGTTAGGGTAGAGTAATGATAGGGTTAGTATTAGGGTTTGGGTTAGGTTTAGGGTTATGGATAGAAATAGGATTAGAGATAGCAATAGGTTTAGGCCTAGGGTTAGCATTAGGGCTAGGGTTATGTTTATGGTAATGGATAAGGTAAGGGCTAGGGTTATGGTTAGGGCTTGTGTTAGGTTTAAATCTCAGGATAGGGCTCAGATTATGGCTAGGTTTTGGATTAAGTTAGTGCTAGGGTTAGGGTTATGGCTAATGTAAGTACTAGAGTTACATTTAGGGCTAATTTTAGGGTTAAGTTTAGGGCTAGGTTGAGTGTTATGGTTAGGTTTAAGGTCAGGATGATGTTTAGAATTAGGGTTAATGTTAGTGTCAGAGTCAGGGTCAGAGTTAGTTATAGGGTTTGGCTTAAAACTCAAATTAGGTTTAGGGTTAGGGGTAGGTGTATTGTTACGGTTTCGTTTAGTTTAAGGATTAGTGTTAGAGCTATGGCTCAGTTTTGTTTTAGGCTAGGGCTAGGGTTAGGGCTAGTTTTAGGATTCGTGTTAGGCTTAGGGCTAGTGTTTGGATTAGGCTTAGACTTCAGGTTAGGGTTAGATTTAAAGATAGGTGTTGATCTAAGGTTAGTGCTAGGGCTAAGGATAAGGCAAGGGTTAGGACAATGGTTAGGGTTAGGGTAAGGTTTATGGTAAGGAATAGGGTTAGAACTAGTGATAGGGCTAGTGTGAGAGTTAGATTTCATCTTATGGCTATGTTTAGGGTTATGGTTAGGGATAGGGCTAAATTAGGGGTAGGGTTAGTGTTAGGTTCAGGCTTAGGATTAGGGTTAGAGTTAGTGTTACTTTTAGTTTAAAGGAATGGGTTATAGCAAAAGTGACGGCTTGGTGAGGGTTAGTATTAGGGTTAGGGACAGGGTTAGGGTAAGGGTTATGATTAAGTCTAGGGTTTAGGGCTAGGATGAGGGCTAGTGTTTGTATTAAGTGTAGGGCTAGTATTAGGTCTAGGGCTAATGTCAGGTCTAGGGCTACAATTAGGGAAACATTTAGTGTTAGGTTTATGGCTTGGTAAAGTGTAAGGGTTAGATTAATGGTAAGGGTTAATTTTAGAGCTATGGTTATTATTAGGGTCAGAATCAAGGTTAGGGTTTAGGTTAGGTTTTAAGTTTAGGGCTCAAATTAGCATTAGAATTAGGGTTAGGATATTGTCAGAGTTAGGTTTAGGGTTTAGTGGTGGTTTAGTGTAATGAATAGGGTTAGGTTTAGGCCTAGTTTTAGCATACAGGATAGGGTTATCATTAGGGTATGGATAGAGTTAGACCTAAGTTTAGGGCTAGGGTTATGTATTGGATTAGGGCTTTTGTTTGGGTTAGTGTTAGGTTTAAGTTAAGGGTTAAAGCTAGGGTAAGGACTCTGATTAAGGCTAGGTTTTGGGTTAGGTTAGGGCTAGGGTTAAGACTATGGCCAATGTACGAAGTAAGGTTATGATTAGCGCTAGTTATAAGGTTAGGGTTAAAGCTAGGTCTACTGTTTGGTTTAGATTGACAGTTACAATGATTTTAGAGCTAGGTTTAGTGTTAGGGTCTGAGTCAGGGTCAGGGTTAGTTTTCAGGTTAGGGTTAGGACTAGAATTAGGGATAAGGTTAGGGATAGGGTTGGGGCAAGGTGTAAGGTTAGGGTTTGGTTTAGGTTAAGGGTTAGGATTAGAGCTATGACTCAGTTTTGCTTTAGGGCTAGGGCTAGGGTTAGGGCTAAGTAGGTTTAGGGTGATGGTAAGGGAAATGGTTAGAACTACACTATAGGTCTAAAGCAAGAGTTATACTTAGTCTTAGGGCTAGGATTATGTTTAGTGTTAGGGATAGGTTAAGGTTTAGGATTATGGCTCAAATTAGCATTAGGATTATGTTTAGGGTTAGGATAATGGATAGGGTTAGCATTATAGAGAGGGTTAGGGCTAAGATTAGGGCTAGTGTTAATGTTAGGGTTAGGCCTAAAATTAGAGTAGGGTTAGGATTAAAGCTAGTTTTAGATCTGGGATTAGGGCAAGTGTTAATGTTAGAGTTAGGGTTAGGTTTAGGGCTAGGTTTAGTTTTAGGGTTTGGATTAGGGTTAGGTTTAGGGTAAGGGATGAGATTATACCTTGTTTTAGGGATAGGTTGAGGGTTGGGATTAGGGTTAGGGTTAGGGTTATGATGAAGGCGAGGATTATGTCTAGGATGTGGGTTAAGGTCTGTGTTTGGGTGAGGACTAGGATAACAGCTAGGGCTAATATCAGGTATAGGTTTAGATTTAGAGATAGTTTTAGGATTAGGTTTATATCTAGGTCTATTGTAAGGGTTAGGTTTATGGTTAGGGTCAGATTTAGAGCAAGGGGTATTATAAGGGTCAGGGTTAGGGTTTAGGTTAGGTTATGGTTTATGGATAGGGCTCGAATTAGCATTAGATTTAGTGATAGGTTAATGATAGTTTTAGGTTGAGTGTTCAAGTTTGGTGTAGGGTAATGGATAGGGTTAGGGATGGGCATAGGATTAGGGTTTGGCCTAGAGTTAGCATAAGTGTTAGGATTATCCTTAGGGTAATGCATAGGGTTAGAGCTAGGGTTAGGGCTAGGGTTATGCTTAGGATTCGGTCTAAGGTCAGGTTTAGGCTTAGGGTTAGGGGTATGTTTGGTGTTAGGGTTAGTTTTAGATTAAAGTTAGGGTAGGGCTTGGATTAGGGCTAGGTTTTGCAATAGGTTAGGGCTATGGCTAAAGTAAGAACTTGTTATGATTAGAGCTAATTTTAGGGTTAATGTTAGGGCTAGGTATAGTTTCAGGGTTAGGGTGATGTTTAGAACTAGGGTTAGTGTTAATGTCATGGTCCATGTTCAGATTAAGATTATGGTTAGAATTAAAGAAAGAATTAGGACGAGGGTTAGGTCTAGTGGAAGAGTTAGTGTTTGGCTTAGGCTAAGGGTTATTATTAGGGCTAGGTCTAGGTTTTTCTTTAGGTCTATGGCTAGAGTTATGGCTAGATTTAGGATTAGGTTTAGGTCTAGAGCTAGTGTTTGGGTTATGTTTAGGTATAAGTTTACTGGTAGTGCTAGTGTTAGAGTTTGGTTTAGGGTTAGGTTCAGGTTTAGACCTACGATTAGTGTTAGGGTCAGAATAAGGGTCAGGGTTAGGGTTAGGGTTTGGGTTATGATTAGAGCTAGAATGAGGGCTAGTGTTAGCACTAGTAATAGCATTAGGGTTTGGGTTAAGTTAAGGATTAGGCTTAGAATTAGGATTAGAATTAGTGTTAGGGTTGGCTTAGGGTAAGGGATAGGGTTAGAGCTAGGGTTAGGGGTAGAGTTAGGGTTAAAGCTAGGTTTAGAGCTCAGATTAGGGCTAGTTTTGTGTTAGGATTAGAGCTAGGGTTAGAGTAATGTCTAATGTAAAAACTAGGGATACAATTCGGGTTAGTTTTAGGGTTATGGTTAGGGGTTAGACCTCTAGTGTTAGGATTATTTTAAGGTTAGGGTGATATTTAGAGCTAGTGTGAGTGTTAGATTAATAATAATCAGGTCAGAGTTACTTTTAAGGTTAGGATTAGGACTCAAATTACATATAGGGTTACTGTCTGTTTTTGCTTTAAGGTTAGGATGGTGTTTAGAACTAGGGTGAGTGTTAGGATATGAGTCAGAGTCAGGGTTAGTATTAAGGTTAAGGTTAGGACTCGAATTAAGGCTAGAGTTTGGTCTAGGTTTAGTAATAGGATTTGGATTATTTAATGTTTAGTATTAGGGCTATTGCTTGGTTTTGATTTACTGCTAGGATCAGGGTTAGGGCTAGTTTTACGAGTTGAGTTAGTGTTAGGGCTAGTTTTTTATATTAGGCTTAGGCTTAGGTTTAGTGTTAGATTTAGAGTTAGGGATAGATCTAGGATTATGGCTATGAATAAGGATAGGGCAAGGTTTATGGCTAGGGTTAGAGTTAGGGTTAAGTAAGTGATAGGGTTAGAACTAGGGATAGGGCTAGTGTGAAAGTTAGAGTTAGTCTTAGGGCTAGGGTTAGGGTTAGGAATAGGGTTAAATTAGGGCTAGAATTAGGGCTAGGGTTATGGTTCAGCTTAGGCCTAGCATTAGGTTTAGTGTTAGGGTTAAGTTTAGGGTAATGATTGGTATTAGAGCTAGATGTAAAGGTAGGGGTAGTGTTAAAATTAGGGTTAGGCCTATGGTTAGGGTTAGGGTTATGATTAAGGCTGGTTTTAGGGCTAGAATGAGGGCTTGGGATTGTTTTAGGGTAGGGATAGGATTAGCACTAGGACTAATATCAGGTCTAGGGTTATCGTTAAAGATAGTTTTAGGGTTAGGTTTATGGACACAGGTAGTGTAAGGGTTATGTTTAGTTTTAGGTCAGGTTTAGATCTAGGGGTATTATTAGGGTCAGAGCCTTGGTTAGGGTTTGGTATTATGGTTTAAATTTAGGGCTTGAATTAGCATTAAGGTTAGGGTTAGAATAATCACAGGTTGAGGTTTAGGGTTTAGGTTTGGTTTTGGGTAATGGATAGGGTTAGGATGATGGATAGGTTTAAGTCTAGGCCTAGGGTTAGCATTATTGTTAGTGTTATAGTTATGGCAATAGATAGGGTTAGGGCTAGGATTATGGTTATGATTAGGGCTAGGGTTAAGGTTAGTACTAGGGTTAAATCTTGTGTTAGATATTGAATTAGGGCTAGGTTTTGTGTTAAGTTAGTGCTAGTGTTAGGGTTATGGCTAATGTAAGTACCAGGGTTACATTTAGGGCTATATTTAGGTTTAGGGTTGGGGCTAGGTCTAGTGTTAGGTTTAGGTTTAGGGTTAGGGTGATGTTTAGAGATACAGTTAATGCAATGGTCAGATTCAGGGCTAGGGCTAGTTTTAGGGTTCAGCTTAAAACTCAAATTAGGGCAAGTTTATGGTTAGGCTTAGGGTTTGGTTAGGTTAAGGGTTAGGTTTAGGGCTATGTCTGGGTTTTGTTTTAGAGCTAGGGCTAGGATTAGGGCTAGTTTTAGGATTAGCATTAGGGTTAGGGCTATTGTTAGGTTTAGGTTTAGACTTAGGGTTAAAGTTAGATTTAGAGTTAGAGTTAGATCTAGGATAGGGCTAGGGCTAAGGTTAGGGCTAGGGTTAGGGCTAGGATTAGTGTTCCAGTAAGGGATAGGGTTAGAACTAGGGATGCTGCAAGGGTGAGAGTTATAGTTAGTCTTAGGGCTAGGGTTAGAGCTAAGGTTAGGGATAGGCGTAAATTAGGGCTAAGATTAGGGCTATGGTTAGTGTTAGTGTTAGGCCTAAGTTTAGGGTTAGGGTTAGGATTAAGGCTAGGTTTGGGGCTAGGATAATGCCTGGGGTTTGTGTTAGGGTTATGGCTAGAAGTAGGGCTTGTGCCAATATCAGGTCTAGACAGTAGATTTAGAATGTTTTATGGCTAGGTCTAGTGTAAGGGTTAGGTTTAGAGTAGGGGTCAGGTTTAGAGCTAGGGGAATTATTAGGGTAAGGTTCAGGGTTTGAGTTTGTTTGAGGTTATTGTTTAGGGTTAGGGCTCTAATTAGCTTTAGGTCAGGGTTAGGGTAATGATAGGTTTTTGTTTAGGGTTCAGTATATGTTTAGGATAATTGATAAAGTTGGGGTTAGCGATAGGGTAAGGGTTAGGTCTAGAGTTAGCATTAAGGTAAGGGTTATGGTTAGGAGAATAGATATGGTTACAGCTAAGTTTAGGGCTAGGATTATGGTTAGAAATAGGTCTTGAGTTAGGGTTCGGGTTAGGGTTAGTTCTAGGGTTAGTTTTAGGATTATTAGTGTAAGGGTTGGGTTTTGAGCTAGGTTTAGGGCTAGGGTGAGGGTTAGGCTTAGGGTTAGGTCTAGGGATATGATTACAGTACCATTAGGGTTAAGGTTAGGATTAGGGCCATGGTCATCATTAGGGGTAGTTTTAGGTTTAGGGTAATGGATACAATTAGATGTAGGTTTAGTTTTATGGTTAGAGTTATATTGAGGGTTAGGCTAAGGGTTATGGCTATGGTTATGGTTAGGTTTATGGTAAGGGTTAGTGTTTGAGCTAGGGTTAGGTCTATGGTGAGGGTGAGGTTTAGGTTTATGTCTAGGATTAGTTTTCTGGTTATGTTTGGGTTTAGGGTTAGGCCTAGTGTTATCAATAGAGTAAGAGTTATATTTATGTTAATGGGTATCTTTAGAGCTATGTTTAGTGCTAGAGCTAAGGTTAGGATTAGGGCTAGGTTTAGGGTTAGATTTAGGGATAGTTGTAGGTTTATATTTAGGGTAAAGGTTAGGTTTTTGACCAGAGTTAGGACTAAGTCGAGGGTTAGGTTAGGGTTAGGGCTACGGTTTGTGTTAGGGTTACACCTAAGGCTTGGTTAAGGCCTAGGATAAGATCTAGATTTTGTGTTAGGTTTAGGCCTAGGGTTAGGGCTATGGGTAATATAAGAGCTAGGGTTATGATTAGGGCTAGTTGTAGGGTTAGAGTCATGGCTAGGTCTAGTGTTAGGTTTAGATGTTGTTTAGGCTCAGGTTTAGAGATATTTTTACTGTTAAAGGCAGCCTCAGGATTAGCGTTAGTGTTAGGGCTAGATTTAGTGTGAGGGTTAGGCTTAGGAATGGGGTTAGATTTAGAGTTATGTTTAGAAATAGGTTTAGTGATAGGGCTAGCGTTAGGGCTAAGGGTAGAGCAAGTTTTAGGGTTATGGTAAGGGATAGGTTTAGAACTAGGAATAGGGCTAGGGTGACAGAATTAGTATTAGTGCTAGTGTTAGGGTTAGCGTTAGGGCTAAATTACGGCTAGAATCAGGTCTAGGATTAGTGTAAGGGTTAAATCTAGGGTTAGAGTTATGGTTAGATTTAGGGGAAGGAATGGGGTTATATCTAGGTTCAGATATAGGGTGAAGGATAAAATTAGGGATAAGGCTAGAGTTAAGGTTTGGGTTAGGATCAAGGATAGGTTTAGGGCTAGAAAGAGGGCTAGCATTTGTGTTAGTATATGGCTAGGGCTAATATCAGGTCTAGGGTTATGGTTATGGATAGTTTTAGGGTAAGGTTGATGGCTAAGTCTATATTCAGAGTTAGGGTAGGGTAAGGTTCAGGTTTAGACCTAGGGGTATTATAATAATCAGGTCAGGTTTTAGGTTTAGATTAGGTTGAGGTTTATGGTTAGTGATCAAATTAGCATTAGGGTAGACTTAGGATTAGTGTAAGGGATAGGGTTAGGTTTAGCTTCAGGTTAGTTTTAGGTTTCATGTTAGGTTTAGGTAAATGGAGAGGGTTAGGGTTAGGCCTAGGGTTAGCATTAGGTTTATGGTTATTGTTTGGGTAATTGATCAATTTAGAGCTATGGTTAGGGCTAGGATTATGTTTAGGATGAGGGCTAGAGTTAGGGTTAGGGTTATGGTTAAGGCTAGGGTTAGGGTTGGGGTTAAGTTTAGGATACGGGTTAGGGTTTAAGCTAGGGTTAGTGCTAAGTCTAGGGTTAGGTCAAGGGTTAGGGTTAGTATTAGGGTTAGGGCTAGGGTTAGGGTTAGTGTTAGGCTTAGGGTTTTCTTACCATTAGGTTAAGGTTAACACTCATGGATTTAGTAAGTGTTAGGGCTAGATTAGAATCAGAGCTAGGGATAGAGGTAGCTTTAGGGTTAGAGCTAGAGTTAGCATTAGGTTTAGGGTTATAGTTAGGGTAATGGATAGAGTTATAGCTAGGGTTTGGGCTATGGTTACTATTAGGATTAGGGCTAGGATTATGGGTAGAGTTTGGGGTAGGGTTTTTTGGGGGGAAGGATTAGGGTTGAAGCTAGACTTAGGGCGAGGGCTAAGATTTGGGTTAGGTTCCTAACCCTAACACTAATGATAACCCTAACCCTAACCCTAACGCTAATATTAACTCTAAACCTAACCTTAACGCTAACCCTAACCCTAAGTCTAACACTAACACTAACCATAACCCTCAAAGTAAACCTAAAATATACACTAAACCTAACACTAATCCTAACCCTAACACAAACACTAACACTAATCCTAAGCCTAAGTAAACAGAACACAACCCTAACCCTAACACAAACACTAACCTTAACCTAAACCTGACCCTAACACTAACCCTAACCTAAACCTAACCCTAACTTAACCGTAAACCTAAACCTAACCCTAACCCTAATCATAATCATAATACTAGTGCTAATCATAAAACTAGGGGTAATACTAACCCTGGGATAAAACAAAACTGAACAATAGACTAACCCTAAACCTTAACTTAAACCAAACCCGCAATTACACCTAGAACTAATCCTAGCCTTAATTTGAGTCCTAACCCTAACCTTAAAACTAACCCTGACCCTGACTTATACCTTAACACTTACGCTAGGTCTAAAACACCACTCTAACCTTATACCAAATCCTAACAGTAAACCTAGCCCTAATTTGATTCCTAACCCTAACCCTAAAACTAACCCTGCCCCTGACTCCTATCCTAACAAAAACCAAGCTCTAAATTCATCCTTAACTGAAACCTAACCCTAACACGAGAACTACCCCTAACATTAACCCTAAAGCTAACCTTAATTGTAACCCTGATTCTTACATTACTTGTTGCCCTATTCCAAGCCTTAACACTAACACAAAATATAGCCCTAATCGGAGCCCTAAACCTAGCTTTAACACTAAATCTAACCCTAACCCTAACACTAGCTTTAACTCTATCCCTAAGCCTAAGAAATACCCTAACCCTAATGGTAACCCTAGACCTATCCCTAATCCTTAGGCTAATCAAATTTCTAACCCTATTAATAGTCCTAAATCAAGTCCTCATTTTAGCTCTAACCTATCCCTAACCCTAACCCTAACTCTGACCCTTATTCTGACCGTAACATTAAACCTAGGTCTAAACCTGACCCTAACACTAGACCAAACCCTAACACTAGCCCTACCAGTAACCTTATACTAAACCTGATTCTACCACTAGCCCTAGACCTAAATCTAATCCTAAATCTAGCCTTACCTCTAGCCCTAGACTTAAACAAAAACCTAGCCCTAGCCCCAACAATAATGCTTAACCTAATGCAAAGACTAATTCTATCACTAGATATAAACCTAGTCCTAATTCTGGCTTTAACCTTAACCCTAACACTAACCTGAACACAGACCCTGCATTTAACACTAAGCTATCTCTAAGCCTGACCCTAACCCAAAACCTAATCCTAACACTAGACCTAGCCATAACCCTAACCCTAAAACTAGCCATAAGCATAATCCTAGCTCTTACATTACCCATAGCAATAACCCTACACCTTAACCTAACACAAAACCTAGAGTTAATCCTAACCCTAAACCTAGCCCTATGTGTAACCCTAACCCTAACCCTAGCCCTAATCCTAACCCTAACTGTAGCATTAGTCCTAAACTTAACTCAATGCCTATCTTGCCCTAAATATAAACTTAGACTTATCTCTAACTCTAACCCTAACTCTATCCTTAACCCTAAACTTACCCCTATCCCTAAACCTAGCTCTGAACATACACATTACCCTAACCCTATTGGTAAACCTAGCCATAACCCAAACCCTAACCCTAACACTAACTGGAAAATTAATCCTAGACCTAACCCTAAACTTAACACTTTCCATAGCCCTAACCCTCTCTCAAACTCTAACTTTTTTTTAGGGTAATTGATAGGGTTAAGTGTCAGGTTAGAGTTAGGGTTAGTTTTAGGGTTAGGGAAGGGTTAGGTTTAGGATAAGGGTTAGGATTTGAGCTACGGCTTGGGTTAGGTTTAGGGTTAGGTTTCTGGTTAGTTCTAGGGTTAGGTTTATGTTTAGGGTTAGTGTGGGTTTAGGTTTAGGTCTAGGTTTATCGTTAGGATTAGGGTTAGGGTTAGGGTTAGGGTAATGTGTAGGGTTCAATCTAGTGTTAGGGCTAGGGTTAAGTTAGTATTAGGGCTAGGTTTAGGGTTACAATTAGGCCTTGGGTTAGTGTTATGGTTAGGTTAAGGGAAAAGATTAGGGATCAAGCAAAGGTTATGGCTAGTGTGAGTGTTACGTTAAAGTCAGTGCTAGGGTAGCGTTAAGGTTACGGATAGGGCTAGGGTTAGCATTAGGTTTAGGGTTATGGTTAGGGTGATGGATAGAGTTAGATCTCGGGTTATGGTGACATTTAGGGTTTGGGCTAGGGTTACGCTTAGGGTAATGTTTAGGGTTTGAGCTTGGGTTAGGTCTAGGTTGAAGTCTATGGTTATGGTTAGGGCTAGGTTTAAGTTTAGGGTTATGCTTAGGGTTAGGATTAGGGCTACAATTAGGGCTAGGTTTTGTGTGAAGTTTAGGGCTAGTGTTAGGTTTATGGTTAATCTAAGAGCTAGGGTTATGATTATGGCTAGTTTTAAGGTTAGTCTAATGTTACGGTTAGTTTTGAGGTTAGCATAAGATTTAGAGTTAGGGTTTGTGTTAGGGTAAAGGTCAGTGTTCAAGTTAGGGTTAGTTTTAGGGTTACGGCCATAATTAGGACTAGGGTTAAGTCTAGGGTGAGTTAGTGTTTGGGTTAGGTTAAGGTTTATTGTTAGGTCAAGGGCTAGAGTTATGGCTATATTTAGGATTAGATTTAGGTCTAGGGCTAGTGGTAGTGTAGATTTAGGTATAGGTTTACCAGTAGGGCTAGTGTTAATTTTCGATTTAGGGGTAGGGTCAGGTTTACACCAAGGTTTAGTGTTAGGGTCAGAATAAGGTTCATGGTTAGGGTTAGAGTTGGGTTAAGTTTATAGCTAGAATGAGGGCTAGGGTTAGGACTAGTAATAGAGTTAGGGTTTGGGGTAGACTAAACATTAGGGTTAGGACTAGGGTAGCAATAGGGTGAAGGTTTGACTAAGTGTAAGGGATAGGGTTAGAGCTAGGGCTAAGACCAGGGATAGGGGGAGGGTTAGGGCTAGGGTTAGGGTTAGGGTTAGGATTAATGCTAAGTTTAGGGCTATAATTAGGGCTAGGTTTTGTGTTAGGTTCAGGGCTAGCATTAGGGCTAGGACTAATTTCAGGTGCAGGCTTAGATTTAGGGATAGATTTAGGGTTATGATAATGGCTAGGTATAGTGTAAGGGTTACATTAAGGTTTAGGGTATGGTTTAGAGCTAGGGATATTATTAGTGACAGATTCAGGGCTATGGTTTGTGTTAGGTTAATGATTAAGTTTAGGGCTCAAATTAGCTTTAGTTTTATGGTTAGTGTTATGGATATGGTTAGGTTTAAGTTAATAGATAGGTTTAGGGTTAGGAATAGGTTTAAGGTTATCCTAAGGTTATCATTAGGGTATGGTTAGTGTTAGGGTAATGGATAGGGTTACCGCTAGGGTTAGATATAGGGTTATGGTTAGGATTAGGGGTAGGGTAAGGTTTAGGGTTAGGGCAAGTTTTGAGGTTAGGGTTAGGTTTAGGGTAAGTGTTAGGGCTAGGGTTAGGGATATGGTTATGGTTAAAGATAGTGTTAAGTCTCTGATTAGTGCTTGTTTTGGGCTAAATGAGGGCTAGGACTAGGTCTAGGTTCTGTGTTAGAGTTAGGCATAGTGTTAGGCTTAGGTTTAGGTTTAGGGATAGGGTTAGGTTTAGGGGAAGGGATAAAATTATAGATAGGTTTAGGGCTAGATAGAAAATTAGAATTACGGTGAGGGCTAGGGTTATGGTTTTGGTAATTAATAAGGCTAGGTTTAGGGCTAGGTTGAGGGCTAGGGTTTGTTTTAGGGTTATGGCAAGAATTGGAGCTAGGGCTAGTGTCTGATCTAGGGTTGTGGTTAGGGACAGATTAAGGGTTAGGTTTATTTCTAGGTCTAGTGTAAGAATTAGGTTTAGAGTAAGGGTCAGCTTTAGAGCCAAGTGTATTATTAGGGTTAGGGTCAAGTTTAGGGTTTAGTTTAGGTTAGGATTTAGGGTTAGGACTTGAATTAGAATTAGGTTAAGATTAAGGTAATGAGACTGTTAGGTTTAGGTTTTAGGTTAGGTTTAGAGTAATTGATATGGTTAGAGTTAGTGATAGGGTCAGGGTAGGCCTAGGGTAAGCATTAGATAAGGGTTATGATTAGGGTAATGGATAGGGTTAGAGCTAGGTTTAGGGCTAGGGTTATGGTTACTATTAGGCCTAGAGTTAGGGTTAGGTTTAGGCTTAGGGTATGGTTTAGGGATTGAGCTAGTGTTAGTTCACACTAGGGCGAGGGTTAGGTTTAGGATTATGTCTATGTTAGAGTTAGAGTTAGGGTCTGGATACTGTTAGTGTTAGGGCTAGGGTTATCATTAGGTTCAGGGTATTGGATAGGTTTAAATGTCAGGTTAGGTTAGGGTTAGGATGAGGGTTAGTTTTAAGGTAATGGTTAGGGTTTGAGCTACGATTAGGTTAGGGTTAGGGTTAGAGTAATGGATAGGTTTAGGGATTGCGATAGGTTTAGGGTTTGGCCTAAGGTTAGCATTAAGTGTGTGGATAGGGCTAGTTTTATGATTAGTGTTACGGTTTTGGCCAGTGTTATGGTGAGGTTTAGGCTTAGGGTTGGGGTTAGATTTAGAGTTAGGTTTAGATCTAGGGTTAGGGCTAGGGTGAATGTTAGGTATTGAGTTTATTCCAGGGATAAGGCTAGCTTTGGGTTATGATAAGTGATAGGTTTAGAACTATTAATAGAACTAAAGTGAGATTTAAAGTTAGTCTTAGGGCTAGAGTTAGGGTTACAGTTAAGGTTAGGGCTAGATTAGGGCTAGGATTAGGGCTAGGGTTAGTGTTATGGTTAGGCCTAGGTTTAGATCTAGGATTAGCATTAGGATTAGGGTAGGATAAGGTATGATGTTACAGCTAGGTTTAGGGCTAAGGCGAGTGTTAAAATTAGGGTTATGGCTAGGGATAAGTTTAGGGTTAGGATTAAAGCTAGTGTTAGGCCTAGGATTAGGGCTACAGTTTGTGTTAGGGTTAGGGCTATCATTAGGACTAGCTTTAATATCAGTTCTAGGGTTATGGTTAGAGAAAGTTTTAGGGATATGTTTATGGCTAGGTATAGTGTAAGGGTTAGGATGAGGGTTAGGTTCAGCTTTAGAGGCAAGGGTATTATTAGGGTCAGGGTCATGGTTAGGGTTTGTTTTAGGTTAAGGTTGTGGGTTAGGGCTCAAATTAGCATTAGGGTTAAGGTTATAGTTAGGGTAATGGATATGGTTAGGTTTAGGGTTCAGGTTATTTTTATGTTAATGGATTGGTTAGGGTTAGGGATAGTGCTAGAGTTGGGCCAGGGGTTAGCATTTGGGTTAGGGTTAAGGTTAAGTTAATGCATAGGGTTAGAGCCAGGGTTAGGATTAGGATTATGGTTAAGGTTAGGCCTAGCTTTAGGATTATTTTTAAAGATAGTGCAAGGATTAAAGTTAGGGTTACGTTTAGGGTAAGGTTTCAGGCTAATTTAGGATTATAATAGGGTTAAAGGTATGGTTGGGTCTCAGAGTAGGGCTAGTTTTTGGTTTATGTTAGGGCTAGTGTTAGGGACACGGCTAATGTAAGAACTAGGGTTATGATGAGGGCTAGTTTTAGAGTTAGCATTAGGGCTAAGTCAAGTTTTAGGATTAGATTTAGATTTAGGGTGATGTTATGAACTAGGGTTAATGTTAGGGTCAGAGTCAGGATCAGGGTTCATTTTAGGGTTAGGGATAGGACTCAAATTAGGGATAGGCTTAGGGCAAGATGTTGGGCAAGGATTTGGTTTAGGTTAAGTGTTAGGGTTAGTACTATGGCTCGGTTTTGTTTTAGGGCTAAGGCTAAAGTAAAGGGTAGTTTTACAAATAGTGTTTGTGTTATTTCTAGTGATAGTGTAATTTTAGGCTTAAGGGTAAATTTAGAGTTATATTTAATTCTAGGGTTACGGCTATGGCTAAGGTTAGAGCTAAGGTTAGGATTAGTGTTTGGGTTATTGTCAGGCATAGGTTTAGAACTAGGAAAAGGGCTAGGGCGAGAGATAGAGTTAGTCTTAGGGCTAGGGTTAGGGTTAGGTTTAGGGTTAGGTTTAGGGGAAGGGATTCCTGTTTAATTTCCACCTCTATTTCTTTTTACCCATATAGGTCAAAATGAAGTGAAACCTTAAAATAAAATGTGTTCATGATAATGAACCATTGATTTGAGAAGGCCCAAAACTTGGGATCATACTAAGGCTAGATAAAAGATGACTCCTGGCCAGTATCAAAGAAATCTGAACAAAACAAACTCTCACCTTAGCATTACTTCTAACCCCAGCCTTAGCCCTAACCCTAAACCTAACCCTAAACTTAACCTGAAAAGAGAACCATTGATCATAGAAGTCCCACAATTGGGAGGCTTGTGGTGCAAGCTAAGTAATAAATTCTATGCAGCATCAAAAAAAAAAAAAAATCTGACCAAATAATTATGGGAGGTATTTTAGTACATGCATATTTCCCTGTTTTCTCCTAAAGGGCCCTTTGATATAGTCTTTTTTTTTTTGCCTGTTTAAGCTTAGGCCTACTATCTCAAGGAACATACCAGAGTCCCCACAGAGAACTGATGGAGTGTGTGAAGTTTCAAGCAGCACAAACCCTGTTTGATTTTCAGCTTTATTAAATTTCCCATATAGGTCAAAATGAAGTGAAATCTTAAAATACAAATTGTTCCTGACAGCAAACCTGTGAACAGAGAATTCCTAAACCTGGGGAACAGAATAAATCTAGATAAAAGAAAAATCCTGCCAAGTATCAAAGAATTTTGATAAAACTAACTCTAACCCTAACAATAGCTCTAACCCTAACCATTCCCCTAACCCTAACTTTTTTATGGAACCTTTGACCATAGAAGTTCCCAAACTGGGCAGCCTAGTAGGGCAAGCTAAGGTATGAGTGCTATGCAGTATCGGAGAAATCTGTCCAAATAATTGATGGAGTATATAAGTACATGCATATTTCCCTGTTATCTTCTAAAGGACTCTTGGATAAAGTTGTTTTTACATGCTTCAGCTTAGGCTCACTTTCACAAGAAGAAACCAGAGATTGCCCACAGAAAATTGATGGAGTGTGAAGTTTCAAGCAGCTAGCACCAATGCTGTTTAATTTCCAGCTATATTTCCTTTTACCTGTATAGGACAAAATGAACTGAATCTTTAAAATACAAACTGTTCCTTACAGAGAACCATTGAACCTAGGAATCCCAAACACGTGGAGTATAGTAAGAACAGGAGAAAAATGAATCCTGCCCAGTATCAAAGAAATTTGAACAAAACTATCTCTAACCCTAATACTAGCTCTAACACTAGCCCTAACACTTACCTTAACACAAACCCTTACCGGTTTAAAAAAATGGTGATCTTAGAATTCCAAAATTTGGGCAGCCTAGTGGGGTTAGCTATCAGATGAATTCTATGCAGTATCAAAGAAATATGACCAAATAATTGGGGTGGTATTTCAGTTCATGCATATTTCTCTGTTTTCTGTTAAAGGGCTCTCAGATAAAGTTGTTTTGCCATCTTCATCATAAGGCTACTTTCCCAAGGAACAAACCAGAGAGTTCCCACAGAGAATTGATTCAGTGTCTGAAGTTTTAAGCACCTAGCACAAACCTGGTTTGATTTCAACCTCCATTTTCATTTACCTATATAGGTCAATATGAAGTGAAACCTTAAAATACAGAGTGCTCCTGATAGCGAACCACAGAAACAAGAAGGCCCAAACCTGGGGAGCATGTTAAGGCTAGGTAAAAGATGACTCCTTCCAAGTATTAAAGAAGTTTGAACAAAACTAACTCTTACCCTAACACTATATCTAACCCTAACCCTAACTGGATTAGAGAACCATTGATCCTAGAAGTCCCACACTTGAAGAGCTTTGAGGGGCAAGCTAAATAATGAATCTTATGCAGTATCAAACTAATCTGACCAAATAATTATGGGAGGAATTTCAGTGCATGCATATCTCCCTGCTTTCTCCTAAAGGGCTCTTGGATAAAGTTGTTTTTTCATGCTTCAGCTCAGGCCTACACTCACAAGGACCATACCACAGTGTGCCCACAAAGAATTGAGGGTGTGTGTGCTGTGTCATGCAACTATTATAATCTCTGTTTGATTTCCAGGTCTATTTCCATTTACTTGTATAGGTCAAAATGAAGTAAAATGAAAATATTAACTGTTCCTGACACCAAACATTTGGACCAAAAGACCTAAACCTGGGGAACATTGTAAGGTTAGTTAAAGATGAATCCTGGATTGCATCAAAAAATTTGAATAAACTAACTCTAACCCTATCAGTACCTCTAAACCTAGCCCTAATCCTAACCCTAAGCATTAACATAGCCGTATCCCTAACTATAACTTTAACTCTATTTTTAACTGTAATCATTGCCCAAACCCTAGCTCTAACTCTATCCATTACCGTAATCCTAAACCTAACCTTAATGCTAACCATAGCCGTAACCTTAACCTTTACCCTATACCTGCTCCAACCCTAACTCTGCCCTAGAACTAAACCTACCCCTAACCCTAAGCCTAATCCTAACCCTAACTCTAACTCTAGCCCTAATCCTAACCATAAACCTAGCCCCAACCCTAGCTGTAATCCTATCCATTACCCTAAACATAAGCCTAAACCAAATGCTAACAATAGAATTAAACCTAACCAAATAGCTATCCCTAAAGCTATTCAAAAACCTAAACCTAAACTGAAACCTAAATCTAACCCAATCCATTACCCAAAACCTAATGTTAATTCAAGCCTTAACCCTAGACCTTAACCTAAACCAATCCCTAACCCTGACACTGACCCTAATAATACACCCAGCTCTGAACCTTACCTTTACAATAAACCTAAATTTTACATTAGACCTAGCCATAACCTAACCCTAAAACTATCATTAACCATAATACTAGACCTGACATTAGCCCTAGCCCTAATCCTAGCCCTATCCCTAACACAAATCTTCACCCGAGCCTTAAACCTAGACTTAATCCTAAACTGTAAACTAAAACTAGCCCTAACCATAAGTATAACTTTCACCCTAGCCCTAAACCTAGCTGTAACCCCATTTCCCCCCCTAACGCTAACCCTAACCCTTACCCTAAAACTAACCCTAACTCTAGCCCTAACACTAGGCCTAACCCTAACCCTTACCGTAGGGCTAATCCTAGCCCTAATTTTGCCCTAACCCTAAACCTACTCCTAACCTAGCCCAAAAAATAACACTACCTTTCGCCTTGCCCTATTTCTAGTTCTAACCCTATCCATTACCGTAACAATAACACTAGCCTTAACCTTATCCCTAATCCTAGCCCTAGCCCTAAACCTAGATCTAACCCCTAGATCTAACCATAACAAAAAATCTAAGCCTAAACCTCACCCTACCACTAGCCCTAACACAATTGCTAACCCTAAAGCTAGCCCTAACTTTAGCCCTAGCTCTAAAACAAAACTGAGCCATAGTACTAACACTAACCCTAGACCTGACATTAGCCCTATCCCCAATTCTTACCCTAATCCTAACACAAACCCAAACCCTACACCTAGCCTTAACCCTAGCCCTAATTTGAGTCCTATCCCTAATCCTAAAGGTAACATTGATCTTGTCTCTGACCCTAACACTAACCCTATTTCTAATCATCACCCTGAACCTAAACCTAACCCTAACACTAGACCTAGACTTAATGCTAACCCTAAAACTAGCCCTATTTGAAACCCAAGATATTACATTAGTCATAGTGTTACCATAGCCCTAATGTAACCCAAAACCTAGTCCTAATCTGAGCCTTCAACCTAGCTTTAACACTAACCTAACCCTAACTCCTGCCTTAACACTTAACCATAACATAACCCTAAACATAAACCTGTCCTAATCTAAAACCTAACCTGAACCATAGACCTAATCTTAACCATAACCCTAGCCCTAACCCTATCTCAAATCCTATCCACTACCCTAACCATAACCCTAACCAAATTCTAACCCAAGGCCCAAGCCTAATCATAGCCCTAACCTAACTATAACCATACACCTAAACACAGTTCTAATCATATTCATTACTCTAACCATGACCTATCCTGAACCATAGCCCTAATTTTAACCATAACCCTAACCCTAACCCTAGCTTGAATACTATCCATTTCCCTAACCATAATCCCAACAAAATTCTAACCCCGGGCCTAACCCTAATCATAGCTATAACCTAACCATAATGCTAGCCCTAACTGTAGCTCTAATCCTATCCATTAGCCTAACCATATCCCTATCCAAATTCTATCCCTAGTCCTAAACCTAACTTTATCAATAACCCTAAACCTATCCATCACCCAAAACTAACCTGAATCCTAAACCTAACCATAACCACTACACTAACCCTAATCCTAACCCTAATGCTAATTTGAGCCCTAACCCTAAAAATGAACCTAAACCATACCCTAACCCTGACTCTGACCCTAATAATACACTAGCTGTAAACCTGACCCAAACCCTCAACTTCACCCTTAAAATAGACCTAGCCATAAATCTAACTGTAAAACTATTCCTAAACATAACCCTAGACCTGTCATTAGCCCTAGCCCTAAACCTAACACAAACCCTAGCTCTAATCCTAGCTCTAAGTCTAGCCTTAATTCTAATCCTAATCTTAACCCTACCCTAATCTTAATTTTATCCTTTGCCCTAACCCTAAACCTAGCTGTAACATCATACCTTCCCTTAACCCTATTGCTAGCCCTAACACTAGCCCTAAACCTAGGCCTAAACCTAACAATAACCCTAGCTCTAATCCTAGCCCTAATTTAGCCTAACCCTAAACCTAACCCTAGCCCTAGCCTTAAGACTAAGTCTCATTCTCGCCCTAGCCCTAGTCCTAGTTCTAAACCTATCCCTTACCATAAACCAAAACTTAGCCTTATCCCTAGCCCAAACCCTAGCCCTAACTTTCACCCTAGAATTAAACATGCATCTAACCCTAGATAAAGTGTAAACCTCACCCTAACACTAGCCCTAACCCAAATCCTAATTGTAAAAATAGTCCTAACCTTACCCTAGCCCTAAAACAAACTGAACAATAACCATAACCGTAACCCTTAACCTAAACCAAACACTAACCCTACACCTAGACCTAAACCTAGCTTAAAATTGAGCCCTAACCCTAACCCTAGAAATAACCCTGTCTCTGACTCAGACCCTAACACTAACTCTGGCTGTAAACATCGTCCTAATACTAACTCTAAAACTAGCTCTATTTGGAAACCTAGTTCTTATGTTAGCCATAGCCCAAATGCTAACACAAATCCTAGCACTAATCCGAGCCTTAACCCTAGTTTAAACCCTGACCCCAAACCTAACCATAGCCCTAAACCTAACCCTAACACAAACCCTAACACTACCCCTAAAACTATTCCTTATCCTAATCCAAATCCTCAACCTAATGCTACTCTTGTCCTAAAACTAATCCTTAGCCAACCCCAAACACTAACTATAATACTAGTCTTAACCCTAGCCCTCATTCTAGCTCCAACACTAACCCAAACCCAAACCCTTACCCTGACCCTTATTATGAACCTAACACTAACCCTAGGTCTAAACCTGACCCCAATCCTAAATATAACCCTAACAGTACCCCTACTGGTAAAACTATACTGAAACCTAACCATAAAACTAGCACTGGACCAAACCTATTCCTAAATAGAGTCATCAATCTAGCCCTAGCCCTAAACAAAAACCTAGCACTAGCCCTAACACAAACCCTTAAACTAATGCAAACTCTAACTCTATCCCTAGAACCACTTCTAGTCCTAACCCTAAACCTAACTCTAACCCACACAGTGATCCTTACCATAAACCAAACCTTAGCTCTATAACTTATCCTAACCCCAAACCTAACCCTAACACTAGATTTATCTATAACCCTAACCAAAAAACTAGTCATAAACATAATCCTAGCTCTTACATTACCCATAGCCCTAATGCTAGCCATAAACCTCCCACAATACCTAGTCATTATTCGATCGCTAAAACTAGACTTAATCCTTAATTGTAACCCTAACTGTAACCCTAGACCTAACCCTAACCCTAACCATTGCCCTAGCCCTAACCCTAGCTCTACTGCTACACTTACCCTAAACCTAACCTTAACATTAACCCTAGGCATAACCATATACTAGCCCTATTCCTAACCTTAACCCTATCCCTAAACTTAGCTCTAACCCTTTCCATTGCCCTAAAGATAAGACTAATTTAAAT